>NW_004949123.1:4727277-4733793 GCF_000317375.1 Microtus ochrogaster | reverse complement strand
TTAACCTAGAGAAAATTGGAAAGCTTGTAGCCCATTCTGGAAAAAAAAAAAAGAAAGGGTATCAGGAAGTGATCATGTGATCCTCTAATGAAGAAATCATCATGAGTAGGCTCTTGGTACTATTTATTCACAACAGAGCACAGTGACATCTTATATTTCAGGCCTCTGTCTGTATGATAGGCTCAGTGCAGGAAAGAGCAGCGTGGCTCCCAGGATGCCTTCTGGATAGCCGTAACAAGCTTCCCATGTGGTAACACCTGGACTCTACTTCCTATACTCCAGAGCAGTAATTAGTCCCTGTTGCAGTTCCCATGATCCCAGGAGTAGACTGGGTCTCTTCTCAAGTGAACACTGTAAGCAGACGTGTCTTGGACATATGGGAAGCTGACTGATCTAAATCAATTTATTCTGGGCTTCATTTGTACTTTTTTATGTTTATTTCCATTTCTGGAATAGACACTTCAATTCTGAAATCACATATATAATTTCTAGCACTGAGCCTATAGTGCAAAATGTGGCCAGAAATATGTGATGTCATGTCTTCACGCTGCTTTGAAGAAATAGCACTAAGATGTTATGCATCTTGATTCCTTCATTGATGGGTAACTTGGCCACTTCCTTGTAATCTTTTTTATTTTCAAGCCTGAGTTATACATCTTCCATATTCCATATTGTATTTTTACTTATGTCTACTAACAACTGTAGTCAGTTATGCCATGTGTGGTTTGAGACAGCCTGTAAGATTCATTATCAGAACATGGTAGCTAGGATTGATAGTTGTCCCTGTGGTTGCTGTTATTTTTAAAGTTTACTTTAAAAAAAAGGTATGATAGCTACTATTTACATTTAACTATTATTTGGGTTGTTCAAAGTTTATCCATCATCTCATGAATACATTATTGAATGCAAAGACTCCCTAAGAAATCAAAAGTACAGAGGAACTGATAATAAAAACAACCTGTGGGGGGGGGGGGAGGAGGTGGTGAGTAATGGATAACACAGTCTATTTTAATGCTTAGAATTTAAAAGATAGTTTGAGAACTATTACACAGTATTTATTTTAAGAAACTTGGTTGACAGACTCTGATCCAGAAACTATATAAAAAACTGAAAGGATGAATAGGAAGTACTTCCGAAACTCATGGGTTAAAACAAAATCTAAGTGCCATCTGGAGAAACAAGCTTTGTGGATGGTTTACTGCTAAGGGTTTGATTAACTATGCCACTGAATTGGAAAACAAATTATTCCATGGTCTCCATCTCTATATCTATGGGTCTCTAAATTAAATGAAGGAATATGCTAAATTGTAGGGTCTCAGAAAGTTTTGATGAATAAAGAAGAGCAATGTTCTCTTCTCCCTTGATATTTCCACTACAGTTTCCCTTATAAAAGGAATGGGTGCTTTGAAATACAGACACCAAATTGGTTCTGATATGGTAATGTTGCATTTTAATATTTTTTATCTTTTGTATACTCAGAGATACTAAAAATCAAACACTTTTGAGTGCTTTTTTCCCTATTCCCACAACGAGGCTTTAAACTGTTTAGTGGTTTCTAAGCAAGGTGGTATTGCGGCTGCTTTGTGTCATAGCCTTAGGCTGCAAATGCTCAGAGTTCCCAATTTTATCCTTCAAAATTATTCTGACTGCTCTGAGCATTGTGGGGCAGCAGTACAGACACAGACATTTGGGTGAAAATAAGTTAACATTTGTAATAAATAGCAGTTCCCTTAACTTGTAAGTAACATACAGTCTGAAAAGAATGGCAGTACTGAACACCCACATGGGGGTTTGCTGGGTACATGGGTATTATTAATTGCATATTATTTTAAATCTATCACCAACTGAATAATTTAAGATATGTGTAATTGGTCTTTTTAGGCTTTAAACTTATTTTTTCCCTCTGATGACAATTTTCATTAATTTTTTTTTGGAAATGATATGTTAGAGTAACATATTTCTAGATTTTTCTATTTCTTCTTCAAAACATGATGGCTTGGGACATAGAAACATGCAGTCATGGAGACATATAGACACAAACACACACATACAACTGATATGTGAAAATCACACAAATACATAGACTAGTGCAGTATAAACTTACACCTGTAAATTTTATAGAAAAAAGATTTCATTAATTAAAATTGTTTAAATATTAGATATAATATTTGGGAAGATTACAGTAAAAATATAGTCACTTTAATATAGAAATAAAAGTAGTCAAAATGTTTAACAAAACTAAAATTTAGAGAAATTGCATTTTTGTTGTTGTTGTTGTTTTGAGACAGGGTTTCTCTGTGTAAGAGTTCTGGAAGTCCTGGAACTTGCTTTATAGATCAGGCTAGCCTTGAACTCACTACAATCTGCCAGGCTCTGCTTCCCAAGCTGTGAGACATGCGTTTAATCCCCCCAAATACATTTTTAGACATAGTAATTGTTATTTTTTCTTTAAAAATTTAATACATGTATGAATTGTATTTCTATCACATCCATTGCATTTCTTCTTCCCAACTCTTTCAGGAGTCCCTGAAAATATGTCACCTGCCCAACTTTATGTCATCCTTTAGAGTGAATAACACAATGAATACAATTAATGCTATTGGCACAGGGCCTGGGCATCCAGCCATTCATTGGAATATGGTTCAATTATTAGTAGGCACAACTACAAAGAAAAATGACTTTCCTGCCTTTAGCAGCATTAGATTTCAAGGATGCTATATAATTGTAATCACATAGAAGAGCCATCAGCAATGTATATTGAAAGCTCTCCTAAGACTCTTTTGTCAATTCTGAGTGTTTATACATACATGCAATATGCATATATGTGTAATTTATGATTATATTATGTAATAAACTTAAAATACATGCATAATGTGTAAAATCTAAAACATATGCAAGTATTTAAGTATATATGTGTAATGATAAACATACAGAAGTAAGATATTCAATTTAATGATCTTAAAATGTTTATTTGTAGGCATAGCTGTATATTTTACATATCATGTATTTATATTTGTATGTTTTATAAATATGTGACATATAAGTTTGTCATATAAATATATATAGTACTCATTATGTATACAATATATGTCTTATATAAAACAAGCCTGGTTTGGTGAAGATTATCTCTATGTTTAGTTTAACACAGTTACATATTTATCATTTATAAATTATTGTTTGTCCAAAGAAACATTTTAGAATATTTTTAGTCACTTGTGTTAAGCTAACTTATTTAAAACAAAACTTGCTTAAAATATCTTTAAAAATCTTTCAAATTCTGTGGATTATCTAATACTTATTTTTCAAATTAAATTGGAATACATTGACATACAAATACATATAGAGACCAAAAGATATTTTTATTTCACAAAGACTTACCATACATATAACTTTTTTCCATTGAACTATATTCAAACTGGCAAAAATGGTAAATATAAAGCCCCCTCCCCAAAAAACACAATAGACTAATTTGGAAAATTGTAGATAAAGAAAATACCTAAATTAACAAATTTTACACAGTAAGTATTCTGAATGTTTGAGTTAAACCCTCTTTTATTAATATTTGTAGCTATTTTGGATGCATAAGTTTCTGTACACCACATGTGTGTCTGGTGCTGTGCAATTAGCATATAGGCATAGGATTGCCTAAAAGTTTGTGTACTATCAAGTTTCTGAACTTAACCTTGTGTATCTAACCTTTGTCCTTTGGAAGCTCAGTCAGTTCTCTAAACCACTGAGCCAACTCTGCAATCCCATGATATTGCGTAGTGTTTTATTTGAAAATGTTTTCTTTGCTGTGGAGAAAACTAATAACTAAAAGATACTTATACATGGATAAGTAACACAGCTTCTCGGACTGTATATTAAATGTATTGGAAAGAAAGACATGGCATTGAGGAAGCTGCATTTGTCCCTATATATAATGCTATATTTATGTAATCTTGGCACAACTTTAGTCATCTGAGAAGAGGAAATCTCAATGAACAAAATACCATTATAAAGATTGAACTGTGGATCAGCCTGTAGAACATTTTCATAATTAGTGATTTACAGCCACTCTAGGTGTTGCTATCCATGGGATGTTGGTCTCAGGTTTTATAAAAATGCAGGGTGAACAAGCAAGCATCTGGAGCAATCAAGTAAGCAGTATCCTTCTATGGCAACTCCGCCAGTTCTTTTCTCCAGGAACCTTCCATGTTTGAGTCCCAGTCTTGGCGTTCTTCAATTATGGTCGACAGTATTAAGGTATAAGTCAAGTATACCCTTTCTCTCCAACTTGGTATCTGATAATGGTGTTTTCTCATAAAAATCGTAACTCTATCTAAGGCTGTGTGTGTATACAGTCCAATCTTTATTCTTACTCATGTATAATATCTTTTAGTTATAAACTTTCTCCACAGCAAAGAAAACATTTTCAAATAGGTTAATATTTGAATAATAATCATAGGGTTTCAAAGAAGGCTCAGTGGTTTATAGAACTGATTGAGGTTCCAGAGCACACAGAAGGAAATAACGTATGTTTTTTTTCCCTCTCTTTTTCTCCCTTCCTCCTTCATTACTCCCTCGGTCATTGACACAGCATCTCATGTAGCCTGAGTTTTACTATATATACAAGGATTACCTTATTTTTGATTCCGATTTTGTCACATCTACTCTGGAATGGAAAGACCCCAGGAACTAAGCTCTCCTTGATAATGTATTTTTTCAAAACTATACTTGAAATAATATTTTCAAAATAATTTAAAATAACTTTTATTCGTATCACTTCTCCCTTGACATTGTGTCTTTCATACTCATCTCTTTTCTGTTCTCCAAGTTTTCAACAATAGCCAGGAATACCATCCTTAGATAGAAAATTGAACAATCCCTTATATTACATCATAAATCCAGAATGAAAGTTACTCAACGATAACCCAATTCCTGTATGAAATAAGAAAGGTAGAGAAATGGTCATTTAACTAATGGACCATTTAGCAAATTAATACAAATTGGCCATTTAGGGAACTAACTGGCAAGAACTAACTTGGATCAATGGAACTTGTCCTGCCAATCCTATAAACACAATCTCTTAACACTTAAGTGGAGAGGAATTAATAGAATGAATAGAATTAGCACAAAATACACAGCAAATAAAAAAGAATGTGGATGTTATAGACACACCTTCACTTAAAACAAAGACCTGTGATGAACAAACCATCTGCCACAAACTAAAAGACCTGCAAATATTCTTGAAGTCTCAATCACTAACTTGAGATAAAACTGTCAGAGCTTTCTAAAGGATTCTCAAGGCTTAAACAATTCAATGTTTCCAATGAATCTAAAACACATTTTAGAATACTTCATCCCCCTAAATACTACACAGTTAATTTTGATAAAAATCAAGCCATAAAATAGACCACAAAATAAGGAACACTGTCTGAATGGAAAATAATACAATATGATGAGAATACAATTATTTAAAAATTATCATTTGAGTTGCTGAGGAATCCCATCTGGACGGATGAGTGTGTGCTATCCAGGGGCGGATTGTCCCCGAAGAGAGCACAAACCCCCCTCCCCCAGCTCCTTCTGCAGGGCTGTCTTTCTTTTGCACGACCCAGTCCCCCAGCACCCCTCCCCAACCCTGCCCAGCTCTATGCTAGGACCAGTGCTCAAGAACAGTTTTAAGCTCCTACTCTAAGGCTACCCACCCAGAGCGGTGAGTGCCTGCCTACTGGGCAGGCCTCAGGGTCCCCTGTAAGGGAGCCCGGGCACCTTCAGCTCGTGCATTCGCCAGGCTCTCCTGTGCTCTTCTGGATACCCCCCTTGCTCCTTTCATCCTTTTATCACCGGATCATTGGGCTACCTGGCAGCCATGGTTAGATGCTGAGGAATCCCATCTGGACGGGTAAGTGTGTGCTATCCAGGGGCGGATTGTCCCAGAAGAGAGCACAAACCCCCCTCCCCCAGCTTCTTCTGAAGGGCTGTCTTTCTTACACACGAGCCCCCCCCCCAAGTCTTTGTTTTCTGCAAGGTCCTTTGCTCAGGAACAGTTTTCTGCTCCTACACTAAGGCTACCCACCCAGAGCGGTGAGAGCCTACCTACGGGGCAGGCCTCAAAAACCTCCGGTAAGGGGGCACATGCACCTTCAGCCTGTTTGGCAGGGTGTCCTGTGTTCTACACGTCCCCACCTTGCCCCCCAAGTTCCCTCTTTTGTCCTTGGGTCATTGGACTATCAGGCGTCCATGTTTTGAGGCTGAGGAGTTCATCTGGACAGGAACGGTTCCTGCTTCTACACTGAAGAGATACACCCAGAGAGTCAATCACAGCAAAGACTGGACCAAGACAGCAGGACTCTCCTGGCTCCATTTGAAGGAAGAGATGGGAAGGCGCCAATGCAAGAATTCCTCCAACAACCTGAAAGGCAACATGACACCACCAGAATCCAGGGATCCCTAAATAAGAAGAATTATACACCCTACTCCAGAAGAATTAGAAGAAATCGACTCAAAAGTGAGTTATATGAAAATAATAGA
>NW_004949123.1:4712834-4721651 GCF_000317375.1 Microtus ochrogaster | reverse complement strand
GAGAGGGAGGGGGAGAGGAGTGGGGGGAGGGCGCGAGGAGTGGGAGGCTGGGAGGAGGCGGAAACATTTTTTTTCTCAATAAAAAAAAATTATCATTTATCATCATGTATGCCATGGCAATGCCTAAACATGCATGGATAGCCCATTTATGGCAGTTCTCCAGCTTTGCCTATCCTGGGCAGTCCTAGATGTCTGTGTTATTGTCATACACATTGTTTCACAGTCTTCCTTTATTTTGTCTATCTAGGAATTGGGGGGGGGGAGGCTTCCTCCTTGTTTTTTTTTTATGCACTCCTCTAAGTACTGCTATCTTAGGTTATTTTCTGTCATTCATTCTTATAACATGGCCAAAATATCTCAAGCACAGTTCCTGCATTCTGTAGTTTACTTTTTTCTGTAGTTTGAGATATTTCTTAATGTTATAATTGCACAGTCTATCACTTCATGTGACACCAATAATACTTTTGAGACATGCCATCTCAAACTTATTCAGCCGCTGTTCTGGGGAGCATTTCATTGTCCAGATTTTGGCATTATAAAGAAGGCAGCTGAGGGCAAGTATCTCATATACTTGTAACTTTGTTGTTGTCGTTATGTCTCTTGCTGACCAAACCTTTCCTAGTGCCTGGAATGCAGCCACCCATCACTATTACTATTTGCCTTTTGATGCCTGAAATAGTTCCCTTTTTTGAACTGAGGTTCCTTCCCAGAGAGAGAAAGTTGACTCTTTGCTTGAGGTTCTGACTCTTTATTATAGTATTAAATAAAATCCTTACATGCCCTTCCTAAGTGTTCGTCTCAGTATTCTCAATGTTTACTTTCTTATCCATCCAAATTCTCATTCCCTCCTCCCATTCCCTCCACACACCCTCTACCCCACCCCCTCCAATCCTAAGAGAGGGCAAGGTACCCTGCCCTGTGGAAGGTCCAAGGCCCTTCCCCACTACATCCAGGTTGAGCAAGGTATGTATCCAAAGACAATAGGATCCCCCAAAGCCAGTACATGCACCAGAGACAAATCCCAGTGCCACTGTCCGTGACCCTTCAGTCTGTCCCAGCCATACGACTGTCAACCACATTCAGAGGGACTAGCTTGGTCCTATGCTTGTTCCTTCCCAGTTCTGCTGGAGTTGATGAGCTCCCGTTAGCTCAGACAAACTGCTTCAGTGAATGAACCCCTCATGGTCTTGAACTCTTTGCTCATATTCTCATTTTTTCTATTCTTAAACTGGATTTTGGGAGCTCAGTCCAGTGGTCTGATGTGGGTGGGACTCTGCCTCTGTTTTTATCTGTTGCTTGATGAAGGTTCTATGTTGATATTTAAGATAGTCATCAATCTGAATACAGGGCAATGCAAGTTCAGGCACCCTCTCCACTACTGCCTAGGGACTTAGCTGGGACCATCCTTGTGGACTCCTGGGAACCTCTCCAGAGCCAGGCTTCCCACCAACCCTACAATGGCTCTCCCAATCAAGATATCTCTCTTCTTGCTCTCATATCTGTCCCTGCTTTATTTTGACCATCCCATTCCCCCAAGGTCTTCTCAACTTACCCAATGGGAGGGGGAAGGAGAAGAAGAAAAGGGAAGAGTTAAGGATACATAATTTTATAGAAGCAGAATTTCCTTAAGAAGGTAGTAAATCACTTGAATATCTCTCATATTGACCACTGCACATGCTAAGTCCTACAAAAAGTAAAAGTCTTGAGATTCCTGTAATAATTGGACAATTTGCATAGCTTTAATAATTATTAGGCATAGGTGCCTTGGCATCATCCCTTCCCATATATGTAGGGATCTTCCAATCATTATTCAACTTAATATCTGACAACTCAGTTCCAAAGATTCATTGGTTTCCGTTTGTCTAAGCAACCTCTCTAGCAGCTATCTTCTATGTAAAATTGTTGATCATGTGAATGTGTATTCATTATAAAGGAATAGCATGTGATAGAATTAGATAAGCTTCAGTCTAACAGACAATCCATGGCCAGGATAGCTCTACTGAAGGCACTATATAAAAAGAGATAATACCTATTTATGAGTTGTGTGTGTGTATGTGTGTTCAGTGTCATAGTTTTGTTTATATGCAAAATATCATACTATTAACACAATTTTGGGTAATATCCTGTGCCTTAACAACAAAGGTTTGGTTTCAAATCATTAGTAAACAAATTAGAAGAGAAAAATGCAAGTAAAAGGTAGAGGGAGAACTTTTAAATTCAGACACATTGTAGAAAGACAATCATATGGAGTGACTATTTTCTATTCAACTTCTGGGTCTTGAAGTGAGGTTGACATTTAAATATGGGACCAGTGATATGTATACAAAAGCAGTCTCTGTCAAGCTGTGATAATGCCTATCATTGAAGAAACATCATTTATGTAAGTTTGGAAATCTATTTCCTTGAGAGGAAAGTTTCAGAGAGAAAATTTTTCCCCTTTCTGGCCTACGGTTTTCTTCTTCCAGTGTGAGGGGTACAAAGAAATTGTAATTGTGGGGGATCCATTATTTAATAGTTGATAGTTATAGTGTTGTTTTATAATGTATTTATTTCAGTCAGGCTGCTCACTTTAGCATCAATATAATGGTCACTGTGATTTTAACAAGAAAGAAGACTGGCACTATCCCGGATGAACTTAGTTGCAGATTAATCACAATGATATACTTGCGTGTAAATTAAAAGAATGTATAAAAAAGATTATTTGCCAATATTAAATTGTCTTTTCTCAGAGATGAAGCAATGGTTCAACACCTAAGTAAATAAGCATAGCAAATCAAATAAATGTCGTTAAAGATGAAAAATATATGGTAATCTGAATAGGTGCAAAATAGGCAGAGAAAAAGACATGTATATCAATGGGAACTGTATTTGTGGAATCTCAACAACATGGTTTTCTAAGCAAGACTTATATAAGAGAAAGATCAGTTCATGTATGTGCTGACTAGTTTCATGTCAACTTGACTCAAACTAGATTACTGGAGAGGAGGGAGCATTAACTGAGAAGAAAATGCCTCAATAAGATCAGGCAATATGCGGGCATGTAGAGTACTTATCAATTAGTTAGTGATAGAGGAGTGCCCAACCCATTGTGGGTGGAGTCATCCCTGAGAAGTGTTTGGATTCATCTTTTAAAAAGCCACTCCAACGATGCAAAGAACTCCAATCAAACCAGATTAGACTGAATTAAAATGCCCATATTTAATAAATGTGGCACTCTCAGGTGGACTGAAACAGCATGGTAGGGAGGGATCCCACCTAAACCGGAAACCTGGTGTGAGCCTAAATACACAGTGGGATTGGTCCTGACCATCCGTGGGGAGGGGTCAGTACTTGGCAGGCTGGGATTGGACTCCAAGCACATGGCTGGGAATTGGAGTCCAAGTACTTGGCAGGCTGAGACTTGGAGTCCAACTTAAAATGCATTCCAGACTCTTTGAATACAGGGGTGTTAGAGGGTTGGGCTCTCACTTTTGACCAAACATCCCAGAGTCCTTGTATATAGGAACATTGGCTCAAGTCTGGCTAGTTCCTGCAGGCATGAGGTGACATGGAAAAGGGGAAAGCTGGGAGTTCATGTGCTCACACTCAGCGAGAGGTGTGGCTGGAGCAGCATCTGGTTTGCTGTCATCCAGAAGTATGAGAAGGCAGGTGGCTAGGAGAAAAAGATATTGTAATTATTGGCCCTGTGAAATGGGGCTAGCCATTGGATGAGGCACAATAGCATATAACCCCTGGGTTTTTAACAAACAGATTTTTGTTGGCAGGTGTCCTTAATCCGAAAATACTTGTACCAATGGTGAAGTTCCAGGAGCTGGTTCAGGTCCTTTGGTGTTGGGAGCACTTTGTAGGTTGGTCTTCACTCAGGCAGCAGGAGTGACCTGCAAAATACGCTTGAAACTGGCTGGGGTTGGCAAAGGCTTTGGAGACTGTTTTTGTTTGTTTGTTTTTGTTTTTTTAATTTTTTCCCCAGACCTGATTTTGATACAGTAGTAGAATTTTACCAGGAACCTGTGCGAGAACTTGAAGAGATTTATATCTTGGTGTCATAACAAAAGGCTATTGCTTTAAGTTAAGACAATTAAAGTAATCAGGAACCCTGGATTTTTAAGATCTTTCTGAAACTTGTTAGGCACACCTGTTTGTCTTTTAGTAAGAAACATTCTTAAATGCCATGGATGAAGTAATAAGTTAACAGTACCTTAAGTTTGTCAAATGTCATCAGACAGATCTGAGAGGGATAAATGAGCAAAAATAAGAGAGCATTTTACTTATGCAGGCAATCCCAAAGTCTCTTCTTAGTCCTTGGAGAAGAGCAGTCTTAGAAGCTGTGCTTGCCATTAGCTGCTGAGCACAAGAGACGAAAGGATTTTTCCTGTGGAGGAAGATTTGGTCTACCTGTCTTGGCAGGATGAAAAGATCGATTTCCCAGGTGAAGAAGCATCCTGGAAGCTGAAGAGGTGAAAGGCCGTTTTTTGCTGTGTGGGTTGTTTTACCAAACCCAGAGGCAAGGCCTGGAGGTGGAAGGTCTTCTGACTTCTCAGAGGAGCTAAAGGGTGATGCAGAAGCTGCATGTCTGTGTTAGAAGCTCTTGTTGTTAAAATGCCATGCCCTCAGATCTGTAAAGCATTTGAGAACTAAGTACCATTACCTGTTATTTAAACCAAGCTAAGTTTAGGCATGTAGTTTTATCTAATTAGTTACAGTTTATCAGTGCTGGTAGATGTAAGAAGATTAAAAGGAATATTTTAATAAGTCAAAGAACCTTAAAATGAGCACACATACACACAGAAACATTTATAAACTTACACAGACATACTGTGGGCACATCATTAGACAGACAAACAAAACATTTTTAGAAACCTGTGTTAGCTTACCAACTTAAAATTTTGGTGTAGTTAGGTGTCAGAAGCCAGGAGGGTGGAATTACGGGGGAAACTGATTTATTTTTTAAAAATATTTAGAGTGAGACAAACAAACAAACAGCTTAAGGAAGCAGGGAGGGGGTAGCAGGGCAGGGCAGGAGAGTGTAGCAGAAACCATGAGCTTTTGGAGCCTTGCTAAGTTAGGTGTTAGTCCCAATTTAAAAGGATTTTTTTTTTTTTTAAATAAAAGGCTGCCCAAGCAGCAAACAGCACGGAGGGGGTGGGAGCAGAGCAGGGCTAGAGTGATTCTGGCATAGGCAGCAGAGGCCAGGAAAAGAGCTGATGGGTGAGTGTTGTTCTGAGGGGAAGGGCAATGGCTTCTTCTGCTGTCCTTGGCTGATGGAAAGTGAGTTGGATTTAGATACCTGAATCTGAAACAGGACAGGAGCTGGCTGCATTTCCAGGTGCTTCATCGGAGTGGGCTCCAGAGAGATGGAAGTGGGGGAGGGACAAACTACTGGCCATGAATAAGCAAAGAGACAAAGAGACAAATGTGGGGGCTGGATGAGAGCATTGTCAATTTAGATTAGATAGTCCCAGTTTAAAAGGATTTTTATAAATGCCGTCTAAGGGCATTTTGGAATTGGCTTGGAATCACAAGAAACCCAATAGAAGCACATGCCTGTGCGACTCAAGCCTGTTGTGATGCATCCACCGGGCAGAGCCGTTGAGTCAGAATGGGGGTGCATGAGAAATGAGTGGGGGACATCTCCCCACACCCAAGTCCCAGCTCAGTGAAAGCCCCTGACTTTTGCCGCATTGATCAGGCTTCCAGCTCTGGCCTGCAGCTTCAGCGGAAAATCCGAAAAGTGAATGGTTCACCGCAAGACCCAACCAGCAATGCAGTTTAAAAGGGGAACTCATCAAGTGAAGCCAATCTTGCCTGAGGAGGGCACACAGAAAGGGAGTTTTCTGGCAGGCAGCCAGGGCCTGGGCCTGCGGGGTGGTGGTGGGGGAGGGGGGGCAGACCCTTTTTGGTGAGACCTCTATCTGTTCGGTTTAATCTTAAGAAAAACCACTCTTCCTATGCAAAGAACGCCAGTCAAACCAGATTAGACCAAATTAAAATGCCCATGTTTAATAAATGGGAGAGGAGTTTAAGCAAACCTAAAACCAGGTGTTCCTTTTTCCTGTCCCAGCCAAAATACTCCGTGGGAGTGGTCCTGACCCTCCCTGGAGAGCGGTCAGCACTTGGCAGCCTGGAATTGGAGCCCAGTGCTTGGCAGGGTGGGAATTGGAGTCTAACTCAATATTACAGGAAGGTGTGTACCTTGGTTTTATAAGAGAGCAAACTGAGCAAGCCATCAGCAGCAGACCAGGAAGCAGAACTCCTTCATGGTCTCTACAGCAGCTCCTGCCTCCTGGTTCCTCTCCCGTTTGATTGAGTTCTTGTCCTGACATCCTTCAATGACGAACGGTGACGTGGAAGTATAAATCTAATAAACCCTTTCTTCCCTGAGTTGCTTTGGTCATAATGTTTCATCCCAGCAATAATAACCATAACTAAGACAAATATGCAAACATCAATAGTAGAAAATTCACAAGGCTTCACATCTAGATGAAATGTGATGAGTAATTGATTTAAAAAACAACAAACCTTACACATACATTCACACACACACACACAAGTTGTAGAGAAGCTGGGATGATGTAGGTCAAGATCTTAATTACAATTTATCTTGTGCTATCTTTAGCAAACCAAGAAGATATTTCTTGCCCACCTCTAATTCTGATCTGACGTTCTGTGACTAACATATAAGAACAATTGAAATGAATTAACTTATCAAAAATTAACAAGGTTTATTTTGGGGTTAAGCCCAATAAACCTCTCAGGGTCATAAAAGATTTACTATGGCAGGGCAAAAGCTGCCTAATTGGGTATAAGTGTAGAAAAAAAAATATCAGCTCATATACATTACCACTACAGGCTTCATTCCTTGGAAAGAAGAAGAAGCAAAAAGCAGCAGTATAAGGTATAAGGGGTGATCTCTACAAAGCTTTTAGTTTATATAGATATACATACAACTTCATAATCTCATAGGCGGTAACAACAGTGTCAAACATGCATTTTTATAGAGTCACAAAAATTCTGTGAATCTGAGAAGGAGTCACCTTATGTCTGGGAGGGACATGGTTGTTAAGTTTCCCTGTTGCTGGGAACTCAGTGTTGGTAGCTATACTAACCTGTGGGCTTGATTTGCATTAGTGTGTAGCTGGTTGAATTAAAAGAAATCTCTTTTGGAAATCTTGCTTTTGACTCCAGCAGGGTGCCAATGTGGTTTTTCTCTCCGAAGCTAGTGTAAGTGATGCAGGCCTTTTTCTTGGATAAACAGTTAGTTTCCTGGGTTATGATCAAATGTTGAAACCAAGGTGAAGGGTAAATACATAATTTAGTAAATTGTCAAGTTAGCACAAAGGGTTAGTAGATTATACCTACCTGAGTCTGCCTCCTTTCTTATCAGGGAGTTCTGTCAATAAAGGTTTGTGGAGGACCTTTTTTTATGTAGATCTTTGTCTGTGAGAACAAAGGGCTTGACTGAGTGAATCCTTTTCACACCATAGCTTTATGGTATGAGGGAGGTATCTGGTTGTCCTACAGGAAAAGTCAGGTTTTTATACATTGCTGAGATATTATAAAAGGGAGAAATGCTATGATTTCACAAGATTTCTACAGAATTGGCAGTGACTTATCCAAAGGACAGGTGAGCCCATAATTCTGCAAAAACGGGTCAGTCCAAGTGGCTGTGTACATATACAATTTCCATTGATTAATCCAAAAGATCTGTCAGCTGTACATTTACTGTATCATTCGTGTGGGCTCACCACAAAAACAAACAAAGAAACAAACAAACAAAAAAGACAAAATAAAACTCTATATTTCACAGACTATTAAATCTTCAGGGAAATGTCCCCATGTTGGAACATAAAATTTGAGGTAACCTAATTTTGTATTCTGGGACTGTAGTCACTCACATTTAGTTTCAGAATAAATTATTTCTCATTTCCTTGAGATACAACTTGTATTTTTTAACCAGCATGATGTGGGAGTGTCATATATCAATCTGTTGATTTCATTGGTTAAGGAATAAAGAAACTGCCTAGGCCCCTTGATAGGCCAACCCTTAGGTGGGTGGAGAAAACAGAACAGAAGGCTGGGAGAAAGAAGCTGAGTCAATGAGTTGCCATGATTGTCCCACTCCAGACAGGCACAGGTTAAGATCTTTCCTGGTAAGCCAGCTCGTAGGCTACAAAGATTAATAGAAATGGGTTAGATTAATATGTAAGAGCTAGCCAATAAGAGGCTGGAACTAATGGGGCCAGGCAGTGTTTAAAAGAATACAGTTTCCGTGTAATTATTTCCGGTATAAAGCTAGCCATGCAGGCGGCCGGGTGCTGGGGATGCAGCTCTGCCGCTCCTTATTTCAACACCAGTACACACCTTTAATCCTAGCAGCTGGGAGACAAAGGCAGATCTCTGAATGTGAGACTAGCCTGGTCTACAGAGTGTATTTCCAGGACAGTCAGTGCTACACAGAAAAACTACTCAAGAAAAATGGCAATGGGTTTTTGATCCTACTGCATGTACTGGCTTTGTGGGAGCCTAGGCAGTTTGGATGCTCACCTTACTAAACCTGGATGGAGGTGGGCGGTCCTTGAACTTCCCACAGGTCAGGGAACCCTGATTGCTCTTCAGCTGATAAGGGAGAGGGACTTGAGGGGGGAGGGTGAGGGAAATGGGAGGCGGTGGTGGGGAGGATGCAGAAATCCTTAATAAATTAAAAAAATGAATTATCAAAGGATCCTTTGTTTTTGTACCTAATTTCCTTCATCATAAACTCCCATTGATTGTAGGATGTTCAATTTGAGTTTAAAAAAAATGTTACTCCATAAAGCG
>NW_004949123.1:4709739-4712734 GCF_000317375.1 Microtus ochrogaster | reverse complement strand
TATATATAAACAAGCAAATGTGAGTTCTGTTTTTGTGTCTATATCATCCCTCATTGAGCTACATTTGCAGCCCTAATATTTTAGGTTTTTATGTTACTCCATTAAAATAAAATATGAAAGTGGATTTTTAAAATTTTTTAATATTTGCTGCATTTAACATGCTTAACATTTTGTTTTTGCCAGCAAGACTATTTTTCTGTTGTAAGAATTTTCCTTTTTGAAATCTGCATACTTTTTGCTTCATATAACATTCTTCATTATTCTTTCATTGTTTAATAGAATAATAGAATGAAGCCTGTATGAGGAAACTAAGAGCACATTTTAGGGTCTGAAGATTCTACTGGAGATCTAGCATGAAGACCCCATTACATGAGCATGTTTAATGGGCAGTCAAGTGAAGAGTGTAGATTTTGCTTAGTTGACAGTGTTTAGGTTCTTGATTCTTTTGTAATTTAAATTCCCCCTGCATGTCTCTAGAGGACAATAACTCAGCGACCTCATTTCAGCTGCAGTCATAGTACCTTCCTGCAATCATTCGAGCGGAAGTGAAAGATGATGCCCCAGTATTATTAACCTGATATTTTGTCAAATAAACAGACATATAAATGGCTCTACAGAGTATTTAAATAATAAATGAGATGAATTCTCAATGAATACATTGTCCTTTAAAGCTAGGTGAGTCTCCTTCTTTAGAGAAAAATGTTAGGACTCTTCATATTAAGTTGTTAGTGTCAACAAAAAACTGAGGTTGTTGAACAAATTTAAAAAAAATACAGTTCACATGTGAATTATTCTTGCTGAAAAAATGCATTATATACTTTATTTTGAGACACAGAGACAGATACACACACACACACACACACACACACACACACACTCTGCCATGTCAAGCACTTCAACAAATGTTCCCTACATATTTTATGATAGTTCAAGCATCAATAATGATTTATAGATTAAGTATCTTATGTGGGAACATCCTGCTATTTACTGAATATTATGGAATCTTGAATTAAATGTAATCAATACACTTAATCTAATCTATCAGTCATTTAGTTCTCCAAGTCACAGTTATGTAAGGTTTCGTTTCTTAGGTTATGTTTTCCCTCTCTTTTAATATAGAAAAAGAGTTAACAAATCAATGACGAGGGCTAAAATGAGTATTTTGAGTCAATTTTACAAAAACATGAAATAGTAACTTCTTATGTTTATTATTCTTTTGGTTGAACACATTTATTTCCTAGAAGAATTCAACAAAGCTAACGACAATTTTTCATTGGGTTTACACAGCTCATACAATCTGAATATAGATTCTACTTGGTCTTTTTGTTCAGTGCTGCAACTAAGTTGAATAGAGAGCATCAAGTTCTTTCAAGAATATCAAGCATTGAAAGAAAGGCAGGACCTCACATCAGGTGTAACAGAGCTTCAACTGCCTCTTGTGTATTCATGTTCCTGCTGACAACAGCTTTTGAACATAAACTCACTTCTTGAGTTAAAATTGAAGTCAAAAGTAAAATGTTTTAAAATCATGTTGCTTTGTAATAATGAATCAGAAGCTGGATGCAAACTACACATGAAAAGCACATAACAATATCAATATATTAATTTTATTTTCATTAATATAATATTTTTCAGAGAAGAGATGTAGGTCAGTTGTCAGAGTGCTTTCCTTAAGACATGAGCTGAGTTTGAGTTCCAAACCCAGTAATGTGTATTGCGGTTCTTACCTATGAACGCTGCATTCAGGGGAATTAGTCAGGAGGACCACTAGTTCATGTTCATCCTTAGCAATATGTTCGTTTCACAGTCAGTTTGCCCTAGTGATAACCTGTTTCAAAAATAGCAATTATTATTATAGTAATCTTTCACCTCCAGTAAATAATGTTACCCAATTTAGTATTTAACATCTCTGCTTTTGCAAACTGTTTTCCTAAAACTTATTGGTGAGCTAATCAAAAAATGGTTATTTTATTATCATCTTTTTCAATAAAATTGGTAGTTTTGCTGGAAATGCTTAACATACTGTTTGGTTAATTTGCTGGAAATTTAATGATTGAGTCTAAGATATGTAGAATTTTAATTTAAAGTAAATATATTTTAGATATTTCAAAGGAGTGTTATCTTAGGACTGAATATTTTAAATTATGGCATTCATAAACTTTATAATGAAAGTGCATTGAAAGCTTTAACCAGTCACTCTTTTTTTTATACAGTTAAAATTTCCATTGTCCACTGTCACCAAACAGAAGTGCTGAGGTGGGTAGGTTTATATATTTCATATAAAACTCTCTCTCAGCTGGTATCTATAATGTAGTGCTTATCATATATAATTAGCTCACAAAAATCTCTCTCATCTTTAGCACTGATTGTTGTGAAGGTCATTCTTGTTTGTCAGCTTGACACAGCCACCATAGCTGAGCAAACCTCAGTTGAGAAGTTTCTTCCAACAGAATGGCCTGTGAGAATGTCTGTGTGAATATATATATATGTGTGTGTGTGTGTGTGTGTGTGTGTGTGTGTGTACGTGTGTGGACCAGTGTGTCTATGTGTGTGTGTGTCTGTGTGTGTCTATATGTGTGTGTCTGTGTACATGTGTATGTGTCTGTGTGTGTAACTGTGTGTGTGTCTGTGTACATGTGTGGGCCTGTATGGACTCATCTGTGTGTATCTGTGTGTTTATGTGTCTGTGTGTGTACCTGTGTGTGTCTATATGTATGTGTGTCTGTGTACATGTGTGTATGTGTCTGTGTGTAACTGTGTGTGTGTCTGTATACGTGTGTGGAACTGTATGTGTGTCCGTGTATATGTGTGGACTCATGTGTGTGTACTTGTGTGTGTCTGTGTATGTGTGTGGACCTGTGTGTGTGTGTGTGTATCCATGTATATGTGTGGACCTGTGTGTGTGTGTGTCTGTGTGTGGACCTGTGTGTGTGTGTGTGTTTGTGTGTGTGTGTCCATGTATATGTGTGGACCTGTGTGTGTGTGTGTGTGTGTG
>NW_004949123.1:4701644-4709639 GCF_000317375.1 Microtus ochrogaster | reverse complement strand
ATATATTAGATTCAGGAGGATCCTGTCCACTGTCATGGCACGGCACCATCTCTGAGCACTGAGCAGTAGGTCTGGGATATATAGTAAAATAGGTGAATTTTGCCTGGGAGCAAGACAATGAGCAACATTTTTCCATGATTTCTGCTCCAGTTCTTGACTCTAGGTTTTTATCTTGAGTTCATGTCTCAACTTCTTTTGTTGATGGCCTATGAATTGTAAGAAGAAATGAATGTTTTCCTCTCCAAATTGCTTTTAATCAGTGTTTAATGACAGCAATGAAAAGAAAATTTAGAAAGGAAATTGCAGCAGCAGTGGAAACTTGCTTTGATAGAACTGATGATATGAAATTTATTTCTTGTAAGGTTTTGTGGGAGGAAAGTGAAGGATTTGGGAGCTTTCAGCTTCAAAAACCACTGAATACTAAGAGCTTAATGGACTTCTGTGGGAACTGAAACCAAGCCCCTAAGGAATGTTCCCTTGGGGATCTCTTTCCGTTTCCTTCCTAAGGTGCTTCCCTTGAGCTCTTTCCTTGACCCTCTTATATGATGGGCTATAACAGGTGAACTGTCATAAACCAATTTTTACCCCAAATTAGTACCTCTCAATGTTTCACCACAGCACCTGAAACCTAGCTATGTAGAGGAAACATAAAGTCTTTTCATGTCCCTGAAAAATTTATATTGTCTTAAAATCTAGTCACATGGGTTTTAGGTAATAATATAATATTCTTTGTTAAAACCTGAAGATTTCCTCAAATATCTGAGTCTTATCAGTAGCATAGAATGAAAGGCAACAAAATGTGCCTTGAAAAGATGTTGGTAAGACAACAAATTAGTTTAATTAAAAGTATTATAGGGACATGGTGTAGCATGTGAAATCAGATTCAGCCAAATCTAATGATCTGTGTTCATTTTCTAGAATACACATAAAGTTGGTGAGAGGGAATTAGTGCAACATATTAGTTCTTTGTCCTTGAGTGCCTTCACATATGCCCCTACATATAATGATGATGATGATAATAATAATAATAATAAATGTTTAACAATTAAAACAATAGTATCTAGGGAATTACATAGGATGACTTATACTATTTCTTTATTTTAGAAATTAATCTTAATTTGAAAAATTCAATCAATCTTATTCTCTGAAAGCAATGTTTTGTTCAAGCTTGACACATTTCGTGCTAGTCCATGGTTGTTAATCTAAATATATCTGATATTTTAATTTTATAGATATTCTCAGTTTAGTCTCTCTCAGAAGACACCCAATTTTTTAATTAGTGTGGAAAATTTTAAAGACTGAGAATTTTAGAGCTTGTGTTGGATGCATTTTACATCTGAATTACATCTACTGAGGTTGCCATATTTTTCAGTAGAGGGCTTTCACTGGAAAATATTGATTATTAACATTATAGTATCTAGGATTACTAGGAAGGGAATCCCATGTACATGTCTGCACGAGGATTAGTTATACTAGTTTAAGTTGAAAAACCCACCGACACACATGCATGGTTTTATTTATATGAGTGTTTTTGCCTCCTCCTATTTTGCTCTGTTTTGCCATGTTTGGTTGTTGTCTCTTAAAGACTTGCTCTTTTCTGAAGGGAAATGAAGGGGGATCTAAACTGGAGGAAAGGGGAGATAAAGGCAAGCTTGGAGAAGTAGGGGTGGGAAATTGTTGTTAGCATGTATTGCATGAGAGATGAATCTATTTTCAGAAAAATAAATCAAAGAAAAATGTTAACTCATTATAAGCAGTCATCACTCTCTGTTTCCTACTGTAAATGCATTTATTGGGGTCTTCTCTACTATTTTGTACTATTGTGTCCCCTTGAACTCTAAGCCAAATTAATCTCTATTTCCTATGATTTGTTGATTTGTTTTTGGTAATATATTTTGCCACATTACTGAAACAAGTAACTAACTTATCCCTCTTCACTTACATCTGATCTTAGATGAGATTATTTTATTAATTGAGAAATCCACATCCTTTTGTGTGTGTGCCTGTGTTTCTTGTTTCTATATTCATTGCACTAGATTAAGGCTACTTATGTAGAAAGCATACTTTACATTTCAATAGGTGGAGGACAGTGAGAAACACTAAGTAGATTCCCTGGATAGTTTCATTTGTTGGTATGTCTTATGAAATAAGACAAATCATTTGAAGATGACATATAGGTTAGTTTTTCCTATCTATGTTAGTAATGCAAAAATTAGCATCTTTTCCTTTTTTGAGATTTTTTTATGGTTATTACTATTTTGTTCATTGAAAATTTTACAAATGTACGTGCTATACATTGATCATATTTATTCTTATTTTTGTTTATGTGTTCATGCTCTTTTTTTTTTTTTTTTTTACTTGAGTGATTGTGATATGTGCACGGGAGCCAGAGTATAAGGCCAAATCTCTGGGAGCTGATTTTGCAAGTAGTTGTAAGCTACCTAATGTGGGTTCAACAAACCAAATGTAGACTCTCTGGAAGAGCACCAGGTGCTCTTAACCACTTGAGCAATGAAGTTTTATCAAAGTATTTTGTAACTGAAAAGTTGCATTTCAAACTGCCATTGCTTTGAGTGGAAAGAGTGTTCTAAACTTACTTGGATTTCAAACCCACGTATTAATATTTAAATGCTTGCTCTAAGTGGTTATTTTTGCTACGTTTACATAATTACTGTGAACCATAGGAAAGAGGGCTAATATTTATGGGAATCATTAAAATTGATGAGCTGGAGAAAATACCACAAAACAGCTTATCTACAAATCCCTTCTAAAGAAGTTCCCAGATAATCTTAAAATAATACAAAATGATGATAAGTAGTATTTTTATAGAAATACAGTTAATTAAGTCACTATACAGGTAACAATGCTTTATTATTGAGCCAGGCAGGTTTACATATACCCATAAGGTTATCCTTGGATATATCACAAGTTTGTTCTTAAATTGGTCTACATGAGATTTCAGTCTAAAAAAAAATATATTTGATCATTCTACTTATTGCTCAATGCTAATATTCAAAGTCTGTGTGTGCTTATAGATTGAGGTAAAAATCTACCTTTCTGTTATCCATCACTTTTTATAGTATAATGTGCTCATTCTGAGTTTCTTAACCTCCTAGTAATCAGGAACTTTCATGGGCTCCTTCTCAAAAATGTATACTCAAGTGACCTTAGATTTTCTTTTCTAATCTGAATCTCAGTTGAAAATGCCTAAGGCTAAAATATTACTTTCTGCCTGTAGCAATCCTCTGCAATGTACCTCAACTTGAACCATCCTTACTTTCCCCATCTCCCAACACGTCCATATATCATGCTTGATTTTTTTTTTAAAAAAAAAACTTAGTGCAAACTCTAGGTTAAGGTCATACTTGAAAATTTCTGTCTTTCACTTTCTTTTTCTTACTCTTTTCTTTATATAAAGAAACTAATAATTTATTTTGTAATGTGTTTTTTACTAGCTAAAGCCTCATTACTATTCCTTTTAATGATGAATTCTTTAATAATTCTAAGATTGATGTCTTGTGGTTTGTTCATTATTCTCTGTAGAACTGTAAACCAAATAGATTCAGTGACCTTCAACTTCAGATCAGCCAGAGTTACACTGAAAAAGAGTAGCTATGTAATTCTGACAGTAAAGAGGTCTTAACACACTTTTTCTCCAGATTTAGATATTAAATCTTATATTTTATGTTTCCCATAACGTAATACTAATATTAAAATAACAGTAACATATAGCTAAATGATAATGACAACATCTCATTTGATTTTGAAATAAAAATAATGACAATTATGAGACTATCTGGAATAGTCTTCAACAATTATTAAGGAAATAGTAGAAGTTACAGATGTGGTAATTTTATAACACAATTATACCATGCAGGAAAGCTGATTTCTTGAAAAAACAATATTTAAATGTATGACAAGGGGGAAAATGTCAAAATTCATGAAATATGTAGTGAATATATATTGCTATTAGTTTTTCTTCTAATATGTTGTTACAACTTAAAGCTACCTTTCTTGAAGACTCCATCAAGTACTATTACTGTATTTTAAAACAGAGTGCTGGAATATGTGAAATATACCTGTTACATTTCTATTTCAGCAGAAGGTGAACAAGAACAGATTTATAGGTCAATTTGTTCTTCAACCAAAGTAATTACAAGAAATATCAATACAATCAATCAGTTTGTAATTATATGTTTGTGAATTATCCAGTTGATTAATTACCAAACTGATTAGTTCAAATTTTTGGTCTTAATTAGTTTGCCTCTAGTATCCTGGAAATTTCTGGCTATGTCCTGGCTATTGCTTTATTAAAGGGATATTTTAACCCTTTTAAAAATGCCTAAGAAATCAACTCAGACTAAAGTGTGAGCCTTATGGCTTAAATACTTAAATATCTAGTGTGTTCAAGCACTGAGAAAAACAATGTTCCTTAGAATGCTCTCTCTTCAGTAATAGATTCCCATTCTCTACCACTGAGAATCAGTGCAGGGGACGCAGGGTCTGATCTGAAATCAGTTTTACAGCAGTATAAGTTTCTTGCTTCCAGAAAATTAAGTAACAAAATAAAACAAACAAGCAAAACTACAAAAGTTGACAATAGAGGGAAATGATTAAATAGTAAACCAGGCTATAATACCTATAAAATACACAACTACCAGCACTGCAAGATGCACATAGATGTTCAAGCGACACTCACAAACCATAGCTGTTTAATTGAACCAAACACACACTCACCAGGAGAGAAATAATCTCTGGTAAAATTCTGGTCAACTTCCCTGGGCTCGTCAGGTTGTGGATTACTTTGCTAGATCCTAACATGTCCTGACTACATTCTAAATTTTATCCTTATGTTCACAAACAAGTGTATTTACCACCCATTTTAAAGAAGCCTTCTTCAAGCAGTAGGGATAAATCCTGGTCCCAGCACCAGTGTTCCAACAGACTTCCCCAGCCACACAAATGTCACCCACATTCAGAGGGCCTCATTTGGTCCTATGCAGGTTGCCCTGCTGTCAGTCCAGAGACAGGGACCTCCCACTCTCTCAGGTCAGTGATCGGTATACAAGAAAATATTGTTTTAAAAAAATAAGCACAAAAAGAAAATAAAAAAATTACAGCAAATGTAGAACATCACAAAAGTCACACCTGGACATAATGCAAAGATCACAGCTAGACAAGAACCAGCAGATAAATCTACATGGCAGAAACCACATCTGTGGCTTGGTTTGCATCACAGAAGCCAGGATGAAAGATTTTAAGAGCTGGAATACCAAGAGGTCTGTTTTTAAACACTCTTTCTTGAAATGGTTGACTTAACAAAAGCAGCCAAATCAATGTCAATGGACATGTTAACATGAAAGGGGAAAAATCCCACATGTAACTATGTACTGCTGGGAGGAGAATTAGACTCTCCCAGGAATGAGGCCCTTTATTGCTTATCCAAACACACAGAGACAGCAAAAATAGACTGGACAGAATATATACATATATGTGTGTGTATCCTCAGTATACACAGACACACAATCTATATATGATTGTAGCAAAAATAATCAAAGAAAGGAAGTTTGTAACTTGAGAGAATATGGGACAATGGGAGGTGTTTAAGGGAGGGCAAGTGGGAAAGACTGAATGGAGAAAAGTTATATAATTATATCTCAGTTAAATAACAATACTATAATACTTTTAAACAGGAAAAAAAAAGAAGACTAAGCAGGTCACAGAGAGCAAGGCGGTAAGTAGAATTTCTCCATGCCCACAGAAATTCAGGTTATATATTAATGATGTAAATGATAGTATATCATCTTAAAATTTGATTCCAACAACAAGAAAGACCCCTGCATTCGACTCATGCTCAGTATATGCTACACTTTCATCATACACACTGGAAAATACAAAGCTTGAACTGTAAAAAGGAGGCATGTTTTCCTTTATTCTTCCTGGAATGTTATCTACATCAGGATTATATCTAGGGAATCTCAACACTCAGAAATATTAGTATTAGCTTCATGCTTGTTGCAGTTAGGGGGAAGATGCAAGCATCATCTTCTTCCCCACCAACTTGTGGCTCTATCAGGCCCTTTGTGGGTATTAGTTTCCAGCACTGAGGGAAAGCCAAGTAAGACCTTGAGGCAGCTAATCACTTTATATCTGTAATCATTAGGAAAGAGCAATGGATTCATGCATGCTATTGCACAATTCAATTTCTCCACTCTTATGTCCTTCAAGATTTCTGCATATAATAAGTCTTGACACAGTTGATTTGTTGGTCTTCTCACATTAATTGTATTAAGAAAATCAAAGCCTGCTGCTGTGTGAATACCTGCTATTCCAGCACTCAAAAAGCAGAGGTAAAAATATGCATAGATTTAAGGTAGCATTATTAACAAAGACATTTCTAGTTAAGCCTGGGCTACATAACTAGACACTATCTAAAAACAAGCAAAAAGAAAGAGATATTACAGCATCACAAGTTTCCAGAGGCTTATTTTACAGGTAACTCTTAGATTCTAGGTTGACAATACCATAGAACCTCCACCCTGTGCCAACTTGAACTCTCAATTGCATTACTTTTAAGCCATTATATATTACCCTTTGGGGACACAGGTTTAGGTTCATGATGTGATATACATTACGTTCAGTTAGATTTTAAAAGTCTCCATGATCTTTAAAAACTTCAATAGTATATGAGTCTAAAGTGTTTTTACTTGAATTCCTATAAATGAAATATAAATAGAATATCCCCAACATACGATGACACAAATTAAATTATTTTAATTTTGTTTATTATACATAATGCTGCTATGAACATAGCTGAGAAAATATCTTTGTGTTATGATTGTGATACTTTATTCATATGTGCAGGTCTGAATCTTGAGGTAGATTTGCTCCCAGTTTTCTGATAAAGATTCATTAATAAAGAAAATGTGGTATATTTATACATGGAGTATTCACAGCATTGAAAAAAATAACATCCTGAAATTTGCAGTGAAATGGATGGAACTGGAAGAAAAAAAAAAAAAACTCTGCATGAGGTAACTCAGGCCCAGGAAGACAAAACACATACATACCCATAAGTAGATATTAGATGTAAAGTGAAGGGTAACTTGACTACAATCCACAACCCCAGAGAAGCTAGGTAAAAAGTAAGAATCTAAGAATGACATACAAAGAGGGCCCTGGAAAAGGGAGGTAATTAAGATCTTGGTAAACTGGGAAGGAAAGTAAAAGGGAAGGAATAAGGGGATGGGAACATGAGGGATCCAGATGACTAAGTTGGAGGAGGGACTGATATCTTGATGGAGGGGACCATTATGGGGTTAAGGAGAAATCAGGTGTTAAGGAAAATCCCAGCAATCCACAAGAATGACTTCAGCTAAGACTCCTAGCAATACTGTAGAGGGTGCCTAAATTAGGCTTCCCCTGTAATCAGTTTAGTGACTGCTCTAATTATCATCATAGAACCTACATACAGTAGCTGATGGGACTATATGCAGTGATCCACAACCAAGCACTGCGATGAGCTCCTGGAACTTAGTTGACGAGAGGGAGGAAGGATCATAGGAGCAAGGAGTAGGAGTCAAGATCATGATTGGGAAAACCACAGAGATAACTGACCCTAGATAGTGGGAGCTCATAGACCTGGAATGACAGCTTGGGATTCTGCATGGGACCGAACTAAGTTCTCTGAATGTGGGTGACAGTTATGTGACTTAATGTTTTGGGAGAGGCAGCCCTTGCAGTGGGACCAGGACTTATCCTGATTTCATAGATGGGCTTTGTTTTTTAATTGAGAAAAGGAAGAAAAAAAAAAAAACAAGTTTCCGCCTCCTCCCCACCTCCCATTTACCTCCCCCTCCTCCCGCCCTTCTCCCCCTCCCCGCACTCCTCTCCCCCACCTTCTCCAGTCCAAAGAGCAGTCAGGGTGCCCTGCCCTGTGGTAAGTCTTAGGTCCTCCCCTCTCCGTCCATATCTTGGAAGGTGAACATCTAAAGT
>NW_004949123.1:4696728-4701544 GCF_000317375.1 Microtus ochrogaster | reverse complement strand
GTTTTATCCCATGCTTTTTCAGTCACAGTCCAGCTGGCCTTGGTGAGCTCCCAATAGATCAGTCCCACTGTCTCAGTGGGTGGGTGCACCAGAGTCCATTCCCAATGGTAGGATATCTTCCTCAGCTTTGATACAGGGAAAGAGGCATGGTCCTGCCTCAAATTGGTATCCTAGACCTTGTCGACTCCCCAAGAAAGGCCTAACCTCTCTGATGAACGGATAAGGTGTAGGATGGGGGAGATGGAGGGCAGGAGAAGGGGAGGGAGGGTGAACTGTGAAATTCTAAAAATTTTATAAAAAATTTAAATAAAAATACTTATCAACAAAAAATTTTATTTCAAAAGGGATGGTTCAGGGCATTAGAAAGAAACTGAAGCAAAAGTCAACAGAGCAAATTGTAAATCTTGCAGCTCCATGTATTAACTCTTAGGATCTTACTGTAATTTTCTAGGCTTCTGATGTCTTAGGCATCTATACCTCTCAAGTACTGTGACCTTCAGCACTCCAGCATACATGGCATCTTCTCTTAGTCTGATAAATCTTATACCTCATCTACCCTTAGTAGACATTCTATGATTATTGTAGGAGACCACTTGTTTGATCCCAGCTGCTCAGCCCCAAAGTAATCACACAGAAACCATATTATTTGCCATACTGTTAGGCCAATAGCTTAAGTGTATATGGCTAACTCATATCTTAAATTAACCAGTCTCCATTAATCTGTGTATTGCTAGGAGGCTGTGACTTACTGGGTAAAATCCTGTCTCCAGCAGGGCTACATGTCTTCTCTGTGACTCTGCCTTCTGTTTCCCAGCATTCAGTATAGTATTCCCCCCTAGCTTTATTTTGCTAAGCTACTAGCTGAAACAACTTTTTCATTCATTAACAAATAAGTGTAACACATAGACAGAAGGACCTCCCACACCATTTCTTCTTTTCTGTTTAAATGAAAAAGAAAGCTTTTAACTTTAACATAGTAAAATTACTTAAGCATACATGGCATCTTCTCTAAGTCTGCTAAATCTTATACCTTTAGCTGCCCTCAGTAGACATGCTATGATCATGGCATTTCAAACACCTTAGAGTTTCTACCACAACTGAAGTCACATCTTCACAGCATCCAATAGCCTCTCAGGATCTTTCAAAAGGTCCACTGCCTACTATATACTACAGAGGTTTGGTTTCTCTCCACGACTTATTAAATCATAAGATTTCCATGGCTGTAAAAATTGTACAACTTGGTCAATTTTGCCAGTTTTTATTGCTATCCTGAGACATAGCCTTCCCCCCTTGAATCAAAACTCTACCAATGTCTACATGCAGATACTGGGAAAACTTTTCCTTGCAGTTGTTGTGAGAAGTGAACACTTTCAATATGGGCTCTTCTCTAAATTAAGTTGAATTCCCACAAGATTTGGCCTCTGGTGGATGGTTGTTCATCTTCAAGAAATCATCTCTGTTGTCCCAGAAAGGATCTGGAGATTTCTCTTTAAGTGGTGGGTGGTTACCTTCTTAATCAACATAACTATATTATTCAGAAACAGACTGAATTCTGACCTGTCCTGAAGTTTTGCAAATCAAATTAGTCAATGATCTGCAAAGTCGACTTCATGCAGACTCTCAGGTCATAAGCAGAGCAAAAGCAAATTCTGGGACAAACTATTAGTTGTATGACTGCCAGCCCAGCTCTAAACAGAGACCCTGCTTTCCATTGAAACCTCCTGAAAATAGTCTCTTAGTCACATTTTTCCAAACATTGTTAAACTTTTAACCTCCACCATAGTAGTCCACCAAGCTCTGCTTATAGCCTCCAACTTCATTTTCAGATCAAAGTTCCAAATTCTTACAAACTGCTTCCACAAAATAGCTCCAAAAGACTTAAGAGTCACATGGTCCAAAACAACACAGTCACAGCAATGGCCCTGTTGGTTCCATGTTATGTGTTCATTTTCAGTATAATAAAATATCCTGAGTCAAGCAATTTAGGTGGTAAGGGGTTCATTCTAATTCAGTTCCAGGTTCTAGTTCATTATGGCCAGGAATTCAAGTCATTAGGGGCTTGAGTTTCCTGAATCTTACTAGCCAAACATCCTGGAAAAAGAGAATAATTTTAAGAAGATAAAATAACTATACTCTAGAGTATAAATACAATACTTTTTTGTTTTTTGTCTATATAAGCAATTATGAGAAACACGGTACTATTGTAATGAAGAAATCTTTGTTATATAATAGCTAGATGGAATGTACATGCTCTTTTATTTTGGAATAAAAACTAATGGAATGGTCATAGTTTTGAATAATATGATGTTTTGATATTTAGAAGAGTTTGAGTATATGTATATATAATATTTGGATGAGAAATCTGGGCTTGGTTTAGCTGAGATCTCTGCACTTCAACTCAATCTCAAATACCCCTTACTCAATTGTTTCCCCTATAAGGAATAGCTTGAAAGATTTTTTGTTTTGCTGTGTTTACATTTTTCTCTTGCTACAGAGCAAAATATAATTGAATACAATATAAAATACCCATTTTCTTTGCTTTGATAATATTTACATCTTTCATGAATTTATCAAGAAATATAAATTCCCTATAGTTAGAACCATTCAGACCATCAGTAGGGTTTCTTAGTGTTGATGGAACTATCGATCATATAAACATTAAAATGATGTCTGCTGTAGCAAATGCCAATAAAGTAGTTGTACATTAATCAGAAAATCGATACTTTTGTCAATAGAAAGGCAACATTTGACAGAATGCTGCTGCTGCAAGACCTAGTAGCAAAGGGTCAGAAGCTAAATAACACAGCAAGTGACCCATTTATTTGCCTTCAAGCTGTTTTCAAATTGTATACAAAGAAAAATCAACTACTGAACCAAATCCTCAGAAGCTCTACAGTCATTCATTTGGAGTCTGTTTTGGCAAAGTAAAGGCTAATTTTCTGCTGTAGTATACTTTATTTGTTTAATTTCTAAATATTTATGTATTTCTTATATTGTATATTATGGTTTAACTACTTATTCTAAATATGTTTTCAGTTGGAAGATCAAGTAAATAAAAAGTTTTTGAATAAGTAGTCCTTTAGAGAATAGATGTTCAAATAATTCTTTTATTTTTATTATGGTATCTGTTCTGTCAGGGCTTATTAAAAAGAATAAGAAAGAATAAATTTTTACAATAAAAGTCTAGAGGCTCTATTTCTTTTTGTTTTTCTACATACTCTTAGATTCTAAAACTTGATTGGTAGTGTATTGATATAAATGTAGTGTATATAGGTGTGTGAATCCTATAGTCAGGGTCAGTTTACAATAATTGTTCAATTTAGAAACACTCAACAAGTATTTATAATGTAGCAACCAACACACTTTAAAGTTTTGCTCTGTGTGCAGCAGAGTCCTTATACTACCTTTTGAATGATACAGAAAACATGGAATTGACAAAATTCCAGGTTTTTTTGTTTTAAGTGTCAGGTAGAAATAATTGGAAGTAAAATAATGTTTACAAATTATTAATCTTATAAATAAATTATAAATAGCATACAATTTTACCATATCATAATAAGTCTAACTATTTAAAGGACTTTTAGCTTTGAAACAATATATTTAGAACCATCAGGCAAAATTTGTTATAAATAAAGGCACTTATAACTTCACAAGGTTGGGCCATTTTTGATTGCACATTACAAAATAATATATGATTCATTACTTTTTATTCCCCTATAATATGGAAATGAAGCAAGGAAATGTATGACAATTCAGTAAGTAAGTTGGCTTCATTGTTGTTAAAAATGATATTTTATTGTATTGTGATGAATTACTTAAAATAATCACAAACTTGTTAAAGAGATGGTTATGTGCTTCCAGAGAAATTTGTTACATTTATGTCTGTTCCTTTTCATTTAAAACAAACACTTTAGAATTTAAAGATCACAGATCAAGGATGACTTACCAATGACAATGGGAACAACTTCAACCTAGTAAATTATTATTTGAGAAAAATTATCATAATGATTAGAATGAACACTTTCATCAGTTTACAAGTTCAGATTGTAAGTGATAATTATATTCTACATAAACTTGGGCTTTTTTAAATTATGTAAAATATTGGGATGAATATTTTCTGAAAACTGCATTAACATATAAGGATTTGCTTTAACATTCAGTTTAATGAAATCAACTCAAATACACAAATGTTTGTGCAGTCAATTTGTGTGTGTTTATGTGTGCCTATTACTTAATCTCAACAGTTTACTATTACATTGCTGCCTGATTTTTACATAAAATAAGATCTTTATAGATAGTTTAGAGTTGATGTTAGTTGAAGGGAAAATAGAACATCTTCCCATCAACATATATATGTATTTATAAAAGTATTAGTGAATTGGGCAGTTTTATAATATTAAATATGATAAAATATGGATTATGAAGCATTTTTACAGTAAGCAATGGTGTAGTAATTGGTAGTTGATATTTCTAATGATTTGGAAAAATATACAATGTTGAAATGATTTGTAAATTTTTGTTACATCTTCTTTAAGAGTAGAAAAATACAATTGTCAAGTTCGAATTGTGGGTTAAAGGTATCATATTAGAAATAATAATTATTTGGGGTTGCTTTAACTTTAAGTTGTGAATATTATTTCATTTCAGGAGAGGATTAACCTAACTGATCCATTAGTACTAAGACTTTTAAAATTCGATATCCCACTTACATTATTTTATTACTCTATGGTGTGTAAATGCTACCATCAAGTTATTTAATACCAACAATTCACTATACTAATTATTTAATTATTTAATACCAATTATTCACTATACT
>NW_004949123.1:4659145-4696562 GCF_000317375.1 Microtus ochrogaster | reverse complement strand
TCCCCCCTCCGTCCATATCTTGGAAGGTGAACATCCAAACTGGCTAGGCGCCCACAAAGCCAGAAAATTAAGTAGGATCAAAACCCCTTGCCATTTTAATAATTTATTTTGTTGTAGTGACTATTAAATTCTAACAATGTAATTCCATTGAGCTGTTCTACTTTACATGCAACTTGGAGCTGATTTTATCCATTGAATCATGCCTTGAGCAATCAAAATCAAATGCTAGAAGACCCAAATTTAAGTCATCAAAATGTGTAATTCAATAGAGACTCATTTGGAAGGCAGAGAGATTGACTCTCAAATTTTCTATTTGGAACATCGAGTTATACAAATGTTGTAATTTCTCCCCCCCCCCTTGCCTCTCTTTCTCCTCCCCACCTCTCTTTCTGCCCTCACTTTTCCCTCCACCCCCTTGCTTCCATTTTCTCAGGAGATATTGTGTAATTACATTTCCAGAGGAATCTATTTAATTTTCCCTCAGGGATCTTCTTGTTACCTAGTATGTCTGGGATCATGGACTATAGGCTGGTTATCCTATGCTTCACATCTAATAACCACTTATGAATAAACACATGCTGTGTTTATCTTTCTGAGACTGGGTTGCCTCATTCAGTATGTTTTTTTCCTAGTTCCACCATTTGTGTTCAAATTTCAAGATGCCATTGTTTTTACTGTTGAGTAATAACTCCATTGTGCAAATGTATCAAATTTTCTTTATCCATTCTTCAGTTAAGGGGCATCTAGGTTTATTTAGGTTCTAGCTATTACAAATAATACTGCTAAGAACATAGTTGAGCAAATATCCTTGTAGTATGATTGAACATATTTTGGGTATATACCCAAGAGTGGCTTTGCCGGTCTTGCGGTAGGTTAGGTTGATTCCCAATTTTCAGAGAAACCTCCATACTGATTTCCAAAGTGGCTATACGTGTTTACACTCCCACAAGCAATGGAGAAGTATTTCCCTAACTCCACATCCTCTTCAAGATAAGTTATCATTGATGTTTTTGATGTTAGCCATTCTGATTGATGTAAGATAGCATCTCAGTGTCATTTTGATTTATTTTGAACTGATAACAAAGGATGTTGAATAGTTTCTTAAGCATCTTTCGGCCATTTGAGATTCTTCTATAGAGAATTCTCTGTTCAGATCTGTACCCCATTTTTAATTGAATTAATTAATATGTTGAGGTCTAGTTTCTTGTGTTCTTTATGTATTTTGGAGGTCAGTCTATTGACTGATGTGAGGTTGGCAAAGATATTTTCTTGTTTACTAGGCTTATTAGTAAATTATTATTGTCTTACTAACTGTGTCCTTTGCCTTACAACAGCTTCTTAGTTTTAGAAGTTCCCATTTATTTATTGCTGATCTTAGTGTCTGTGCTACTGGTGTTAAATTTAGGAAGTAGTCTCCTGTGCCCATGCACTCGAGGCTACCTTCTGCTTCCTTATGAGCTTCAGTGTGACTGGATTTATATTGAGGTCTTTGATCTATCTAGACTTGAATTTTGTGTATGGGAATAGTTATGGATCTATTTGTATTCTTCTATATGTTTACAATCCAGTTATGCCAGCATCATTTGTTGAAGATGAACTATTCCCCCATTGTATAATTTTAGTTTCTTTGTCAGAAATCTGTTGTTCCTAGGAATGCAAATTAATATCAGGGTTTTTGATTTGATTCCATTGGTACACCTGTCTTTTTTTTTTTTTTTTTTTTTGTCAATACCAGGCTGTTTTCATTACTGTACCTTTATAAAGGGCTTGATGTCAAGGAGGGTGATGCCCCTGAAAATCCTTTATTTTACGGGATTGTTTGGCTCTCATGGGGTGGGAGGTGAGAAAGAACATCAGGGAACAGGATGGTCAAAATGGGAGATGGATAGAGTGGGAGAACAAGAAAGAGATATCTTGATCGAGGGAGCCATTATGGGACTAGCAAGAAACCTGGCCGTAGGGAAGTACCCAGAGACTCACAAGGAAGACCCCGACTAAGACCCTAAACAATAGTGGAGAGGCTGCCTGAACTGGCGTTGCCCTGTAATCAAATTGATGACTACCTTAATTGTCATCATAGAATCTTCTTCCAGCAACTGATGGAAACAAATAGAGAGATCCACAATGAAGCACTGGGTTAAACTCCCAATGTTCCATTATAGATAGGGAGGAGCAATAATGTGAGAAAAGGGGTCAAAACCATGATGGGGATAGCCACTGAAACAGCTTACCTGAGCTAGTAGGAGCTCAGAGACACTGGACTGACAGCAGAGGAACCAGCATAGGACCAAACTAGGCCCTCTGAATGGGAGTGACAGTTGTATGACTGGAGCAGTCTATGGGGCCACTGGTAATGAGGCCAGGATTTAGTCCTACTGCTGGAATGGCTTTTTTGTACCTATTCTATTTGGAGGGATACCTTGTTCAGCATAGATACAGTGGGGAGGGCATTGGTCCTGCCTCAAAGTGATGTGCTAGACTTTGTTGGCACTGCATGGGAAACTTATTCTCTCAGGGGAGTGGATGGGGGATGCACTTAAGGGGGTGGGATGGTGGAGGGAGCACGAGGAGGGGAGTGAGTGGGAACTAGGATTGGTATATAAATATTAATGAAATATTAATAATAAATGCTATGATTACAAATTATTTATTTTAACATTTTAAAATTTCATTTTTGAAGTCAAATTTATGGTTCTAAGTTTATAATACTCAGACCAATGAATGTTGATTTCATCATCATTGTGATTATGAAATTTGTGAATAGATATGTTCTCTGCTTTTACTAGTCACAGTGTACCAGGTTTTATTCTTTTATTGTTGATCTTCTACTAGAAGCAGTGGATTTGTCCCATTTATGTCTCTCTAGTGTGTCTATTATTAGTACTGTGTCAATAAGACATTGTATGGGATACAAAAGTATTCCAGATATTTCAGTGTTATAAAATGATGGAAGTCATTATAGATAATAGATGCCTGTTATTTGCATGTAGGAACTATTTCTTAACCAGTATGGAATGTTTAATAAATCTAAACCACACCTTTACATTCTCTTCTGGCAAAAAGTATAATTCTATTTCTATAATTGGTACTACTGCCTGTTTTGTCTGGTAAAAGTTCTGTTCATACTTCTTGATTCATCTATTTCCTTCAAAAAAAAAGTTGTAAATTATACCAAGATACAGTAGAGACCTCCGTCTCTGCCTCATTTCAGTCCTTACAAATTTACTTCTTATGTCCCAGGATGCATCGTATTCTACATATTGCCCCGAAAATGTAGTGATTTCAGTGTTTCCACATTATCTGTTTTACTAAGAGAGACCTTATCCTTCATGTCAAAGATAATGAGGGAATGATGAGAAAGGACCAAAGGTAGGAGTTATGTTACAGCAATCAATATGGGAGTTATGCCAAGCACTCACAAAGTCAATTGCAATTACATAGTTAGGAATTAGACAAATGAGGTGGATTTTATGCTTTAGTGTATCTGCAGTAAATTATATTGAGGGCATAAAATTGTCATGAAAATAACAAGTCATATCAATGATCGAAGCATCTGTATTCAACTGACCCAAAAAAGGATTTGCCTTTTCAGTTACAAAAATGAATTTCTCTTTTCAGTTACTAGAGTAGTTGCAGAAGATATTTCTGTTTCAAAAGGTCTCAACACCTTTATCACTGGATCATGAATCTGAATGTAATATCAGTTCAGAAACTGAACAAGAGTTTAGGAGTTTTAAATAAGACGATCACTGCCTTCCTCCTGCTTCTCCATTCTTTGCCCTTTCAGACAGGCCCGGACAGAATGCATGTAAGCTGACTGCTTATTTTCCCTGTGTAAATATGTCTTGCATTTCTTTACCTCATTAAATATGTAGGAGTCAAAGTCATATTTTCCATCATAATGTTCCATTTTATAAAATTACATAAAATTATATACCCCCTAGTTTTTGCCTTCGTTTTTTTGAAGATGCCATTATGCACATTAATATCAGCTGGTAACTTATTGATTGATTTTCAACCTTCAGATGAAAGGAAGCCCAAACAGTCTTTAAAGAATATTGGTGCCTCTTCCCTAAGTTCAATTTCCATAGCTTAGTAAAGTCAAATCATATTCATATTTTCAGATATAACATATCAATTTGTGAATCTTAAATGTAAGATTGCTCTATATATCCACTCCAGTATTATAAATTTTCAAATCATATATTCCTATTCCACTGTGCCTGCTATGGCACATCCTGAATTTCCATTCAAGCATAACATATTATGTTGCTTTCTACAGTTGCAGATTGGCATGCAACTAGTCAGTTTTTATGACCTCCAGAATTCTTTGCTGAGACATAAAGCATGAAATTTGATAGCAATAACCAAAATCACTGAAATACTTTTTAAGTTCTTTGATTTTTATAAGTTTAATGTAGATATTGTTAAGAGTATGGAGGGAGAACAGAAACATTCATGATCTTAATGAGTTCATACATATATTGAGAAGGTAAACCTCTTACATCTTCCCCATGGACTAATCATTTGGCAAGTTCTGCACTTTATGTAGTCACTAACTTGCAAAGCTTAGGGTTTTGCTAATGGGAAAATTCCGAGAAAAAAAAAGAGCCAGCAAGGAGTTTAGGATGCCTAAAACCCAAATCCATCCAGTGGCCACAACAAAATGCTACCTCCAACCCATCCCCAAATCTGCCTATCCTTTTGCAACCTCAGTGGAACTCAGAAACACACCTTGCTCCAATACTGAGGGAACATAAGAGGTAAGTGAATAGCCACACAGTGGGACAACCCATTCTCTAGGTCCTCCACAGTGGGACAAATCCCCGAGCCCCTCCCCAAACTCCTTTGACGTTTCTAACCAACCAGCAGGGAGTTTCATGTGGGTAGACTCCCTCAAAATTCAACCCCACCCAGCAGCCCCTCCAAATGACTACCCTTACCCCATCCCTAAACTTTCCTATCCTCCTGCAACCTCAGCAGAACTCTGAAACATAGCTTTCACCAATACTAAGGGGACTTAAGAGCTACTAGCAACACCCCACCTAAGAGCTGAGAGCTTGCTACAATACTGAGGTGACCAAGAGTTTGCTACAACACTGAGGGGACCAGGAGAGAATATCAAGAGAGCAAACCAGGAGAGAAGGCCAAGAGTGCGGGCCTATATAGACTTCAGAGACTTTCTGATACAGACATTGACAGTACAGAGCAGATCCAGAAAACTCCCAAACACTCAGACAGACTCTGCAAGGACTGGACAAAGGCACAAAGACTCTGCTGGCCTCATTTGAAGAAGAGATGAGTAGGTGCCAATGCAAGAATTCCTCCAACAACCAAAAAAGTAACATGGTGACACTAGAACCCAGTAGTCACACAGAAGGAAGATTTGATTATCCTAACCCAGAAGAAGCAGAAGAAAATGACTTTAAATGTAACTTTATGAAAATAATGGAGACCTTTAAGGAGGAAATGAAAAACTCCCTTAAAGAAATGGAGAAAATGACAAACAAAAAAAGAGAAGAGAGTAATATATTTCTCAAAGAAAGCCAAGAAAACAAAAAAAAAATCAAACAGGTGAAGCAAATAGTTAAAGACTTAAAGGCTGAAATAGAGGCAATAAAAAAACACAAATGGAAAATTTGGGTAAAAGAACAAGAACTACAGAGATAAGTATAACCAACAGAATACAAGAGATAGAAGAAGCAATCTCAGGTGCTGAAGATACTGAAGAGGAAATAGACTCATTGGCCAAAGAAAGCATTATATTCAACAAATTTCTAACAAAGAACATCCAGGAAATCTGGGACACCATGAAAAGACCAAACCTAAAAATAATAGAAGTAGAAAAAGGAGAAGAACTCCAGCTCAAAAGCACAGAAAATATAGTCATATTCAACAAAAATCATAAAAGAAAAATTTCCCAACCTACAGAAGGATATCCCTATGAAGGTATAAGAAGCATGCAGAACACCAAAGGGATTGAATCAAAAAAAGCACCCTCACCATTTAGTAATCAAGCTGCCAAACATTCAGAATAAAGGAAAAAAAAAACTAAGAGAAGCAAAGGAAAATGGTAAAGTATCCTATAAAGGTTCAGAATTATATGGGACTTCTCAATGGAAACCATGAAAGCCAGAAGGTCCTGCATAGTTGTGCTGCAGACACTAAGAGACCATGGATATAAGTCAAGAATACTATACCCAGCAAAGCTTTTAATCATCATCGATGGGGAAAACAAGGTATTCTGTGACAAAAACAGATTTAAACAATACATATCCACAAACTCAGCCCTACAGAATGTACTAGAAGAAAAACCTCAACTCACGGAAGCTAACTGTACCCACAAAAATGCAAGCAACTAATACCCCCAACCAGCACAACATAAAGAAGGGAAACACACAAAAACTACTACTGAAAAATAACTGGAATTAACAACCACTGGTTATTATTATCTCTTAATATCAATGGACTCAATTCACCTATAAAAAGATGCAGGCTAACAGAAAGTATATGAAAACAGGATTTAACATTCTGCTGTGTACAAGAAAGACACCTCAACCCAAAGACAAACACTACCTTGGAGTAAAGTGTTGGAAAAAGTTTTTCCAACCAATTGGACCTAAGAAATAAGCTGGTGAAGCTATTTAATATCTAACAAAATAGATTTCAAACTAAAATCAATTCGAAGAGATGGAGAAGGATACTTTATTCTCATAGCAAGAACAATAAATCAAGATGTACTCTCAATCCTGATCATCTATGCCCCTAATGCAAGATCACCCACATATGTAAAAGAAACCCTCCCACAATAGTAGGAAAATTCAACTCCCATTCTCACCAATGGACAGGTCAACCAGAAAGAAACTTAACAGAGTAATAAAAGGACTAAGAGATGTAATAAAACAGTAACTGACGTCTATAGAACATTCCACCAAAACACAAAAGAATATAACTTCTCAGCACCTCATGGAACCTTCTCTAAAATTGAGCACACATTCAGTAACAAAAAACCTCCACAGATACAAAAATTATTTGGGAGGAGGGGAGGAAGTGGAAATTTTTAAGTAAAAATAAAAAAAAAATTCCACTTCCTCCTCTCCTCCCATTTCCCTACCACTCCCCCCTCTCCCTTCCCCTCCCTCTCCAGTCTTAAGAGCAGTCAGGGTTCCCTGCCCTGCGGGAAGTCCAAGGTCCTCCCCCCACTCCATCCAGGTCTAGGAAGGTGAGCATCCAAACAGAATAGGTTCCCATAAAGCCAGTCCATGCAGTAGAATCAAAACCCAGTGCCATTGTCCTTGGCTTCTCAGTCAGCCCTCATCGTCAGCCACAGAGAATCTGGTTTGATCACATATAACTCTAACTTCTTATCTGCTAACTTTTACATCTTAATTTAACTCATCTCCATTAGTCTGTGCATCGCCACAAGGTTGTGATCTACCAGCAAAGTTTCAGTGCATCTGTCTCCAACAGCAGCTCCATGGCTTCTTCCTGACTCTCTGCCTCATTTCTCTGAAAATTCAGTTTAGGTTTTCACTACCTAGCTCTGTTCTATCAGACCAAACCGGTTTCTTTATTAACCAATGGTATTCACAGCATACAGTGGGGAATCCCACATCAAGGAGAGGCTAATCTTAACCTAGGTAGCAAATTAGAAGTAAGATCCTCCAAAAAGAAAATCTAGATGCACCTGGTAGTGGTGGCGCACGCCTTTAATTCTAGCACTCAGGAGGCAGAGACAGGCGGATATCTGTGAGTTCAAGGCCAGCATGGTCTGTCTACAAAAACTAGTTTCAGAACAGGCTCCAAAGCTACAGAGAAATTCTGTCTCCAAACCCATCCCTCTAAAAAAAAATGATAAATAAAATAAGCTTAGACGCTAAGTCTGTTAAAACAATTGCAAACAAAGAAAGTAAAATGACATAAAAACATGGAGTAAATTAAGTACACAAGAACCCATGAAAAGAGATATATAGGTCAAGGTAATCAGCTTAGTTAAAGTAGTATTTTTTTTCTTATTTATATGTGTTTTTATTCCATAATTGGGATTATATTATGCTGACCTTCTTTTTAAAAGTAAATTTATTTATTTATTTATTTTTATAATTTTATATACAAGCACCATATTTTTAGTATTTCTATTCTCTCCCTAGTGGGCAACCCTTTCACATTTTCCCATTCTCTCTCAAATTTATGATTCCTTATTATGCAATTATTATCATTAAATATATGGGTATTGATATATATGTGAAGATATACACAGCCTAATATATTTAAAACCTACTAAGCAGCTTATTTTTCCCATTTGCATATGTCTTTAAGACTGGACACATGAGACTGGATGACACTGAAGTGAACATATCCCTGCAGAAAACTGCTTGTCTCTCTCTTAGATTGATGGTCCACATCTGTCATGTTGGAGGAGGACCTTGTGGGGTTCCACTTACCTACATGAAAGTGAGAATTTTCATGAAGTGAGTCTTGTTTAGATAACCACATTGTTGGTTTCATGGGTACAGGCATGTTATCTGTTATTTCTAGAAGATACTGTCTCAAAGTAGGTATGCTAATCATCTTATAATATTTACTCTCATAACAGTTCCACAATTTCCCCTGTACCTTCAGTGTAGGAGTTGCAGATGATTAACGGGGCCTGAACACTCCATAGTAACTTACTGGTCATTTTTCTTCAAATGTTGATACCTGTCATTTCTCTGTTGTTAAAAGATTCTTTGATGTTCTGTGAAAGCCTCACATTCCCGTGAATGCAATGTATGTTGAATACAATTAGACATTTTACTGGTTTAGAAAGGTGACAGAAGTAGGTTCTTCTCTACAATCTATGGCTTCACCAATTGTAGGTGGTTGGCTAGGTTTACGGAACAAGGCATGAATTCCCTTTTGTTGATAATGTCTTAAATCTACTCAGACAATGGTTGGTCAACTCTAAATTAAAGTGCAACTGCTGGAAAGTTTAGACTTCTTGCCAGTCAGGTCATTGTTTTGATTCACAAACTTTATATCTGGGTAGGATTGTGGCTTAATTTTTTTTTCTCTTGGAAGTTTTCCTATTATTTTGCACTAACCCAAGAATTAATTAGAAACAAGGTTTCCTCGTCAGTTCCACCTGTATTCTCACATGTGTTATCTCTGATGTAGCACACTCAGCAATAGAGTTTGTCTTCACTTTCCAAAACACAATCAAGGGTGATGGTAATAGCTCATATTGTTTGTGGAATCTCTTGAAATCTTCTAACAAAGGGAGGTTTCTTTTATGTGACACAAACTGAAGTTAGATAGTCTATTATGCTTAAAGGTGACAAAATTCCATTTGAACCATATATAACATATTATATAAGCAATTTTAAATGAGTTTCCAAAGTAACATATTTCCTTATGTGTTCTTCAAGCATCCTTATTGTTATTTATGTCCTGACTTTGAACTAAACTGGACTCCTGGACATTGATTTTCTCGGGCTTATTTTCTCCAACTTTATCAACAGAGATGAATTGATTCTTTTTCTTTAAACTTGAATATAACAGTTGGCCCTTGTCGTATTATATACCTATCACATGCCCAGAAACTCCATGTCAAACTGTGTATAACACCAAGTGGAAACCTGGAGTATAATAGACTAAACTAGTAATGGGAATAAATTATAATAATGTCCAAAAGAAGATTTATGAGTTGCAACTTATAGGAATTGTGCATATGCTAGCAAATAACATTGTATAAAAGGTTGCATACAATTTTAGAGTTACTCTAATATTAATTATTCATTGACCGTGAACAAAAATAAGGGGCTTTATTTATCATCAATATTACGAGCATAACCATAGTTAGAAAGAAGTAAGTAAGACAAATTAAAATGTGAACCATACACTTCAAGTCTAGCTATTCATTTACCTTTTTAATTGAAATACAGCAGACAATCTGATTTCACTGCTTAAAAATATATACACAACATTACAGTCAACTTAAGGAGAAAACATATTTTGGGTCTCTTTCTTCAATTATGCCATGACTTTAAAGTAAAAGTAATAGTACTTATTAAAATATACTTTGTACAAATGTTATTCCATTTAAATTCTACAGGAAATTTAGATTCATATGACATTATTTATTATAAAGAGAACAACTAACAATTCCCCACCAGTACCAGAAATAATATTTTTTAAAAAACACTCATATTTTTGTATGGGTATAAACCTGTTATCTAGACATATTTGGATTTATTTTTAGCATAACTCAATTTTCTACATCTTCAATTTTTATAAAGCTAATATTACCAGGAACCATTTCAGAATCTGAATGACTGACAATCACATTCAGTAATATATATATATATATATATATATATATATATGCTAGATATGTGCTTACTATGGGATATTATATTAAAATAATTTAATCTTTGCATTACATTTCCTCTTCTTAAATCTCAGAATTGTCCGTAAATTTTAGATACACATTTCCTTGTAATTATTTATTATGGTTGCAATTGTTTCTTATAACTAGTGAAACTAATGAATTTGTAACTAAAAATATATGATATATTTTTACTGGACTGAAAGTAAATGTTACAACGGTACATTACAACAATAAAGTAGATAAAGATTATTATTTTTCAGAAATGGCAAAAGTGCCAAAACATGCACACACATAAATGATGTAAATGAGAACTTTACCTTCATATTTTAAAGTAAACAATTATTGCCAATTATCAACCTGAATAATCTAACATCTGGGAGTTGAGCCTTTAGGAATGGGGAATTATCTTCTATTTATTAATTTATGTGGAAGCCCCACCTTGACTATGGGCATAACTATTCTCTTGGCAGAAGATCCTAGATTTAAAAAAAAAAATTGAATAAAGCAAGCTAAGCCTTATGAAACATCTTATGCTCTCTTTTTCCTAACAGCAAACTTGTAGAGAGTAGAGGAAGCACTGATAGAGTGAAGTCCTAAGTAAATTGATATTTTGACATGGTCGTAACCCCATGAGGACTGAGAGATCATCTGGCCCATAAATAAAATTACTAACCTTTGGCCAAGGCTCAAGATACATTCAAATTTTTTTTTTGGTATTCTAAGTATAGGTGTTTATGGATTATTGGTCAGTGTGAGCTCCCATTAGATGAGTCCCATTGTCTCAGTGGGTGGACGCACCCCTCGCGGTCCTGACTTCCTTGCTCATCTTCTCCCTCCTTCTGCTAGTCATTTGGACCTTGGGAGCTCAGTCCAGTGCTCCAGTGTGGTCTCTGTCTCTATCTTCATGCATGGCCGGATGAAGGTTCTATGGTAATATGCAAGATATTCATCAGTGTGACTATAGGTTCAGGCACCCTCTCCTCTGCTGCCCACGGAACTAATTGGGGAAATCCCCTTGGATACCTGGGAACACCGCTAGAGCCAAGACTCTAGCCAATCCTAAAATGGCTCCCTTGGTCAGGAAAACTTCCCTGCTCCCGTATCCACCCTTCCTCCATCTCAATTATCCCATTCCCCCAAGCTCTCCCCAATCCTCTCCTCCTCACTTTTCTCTCCCTATCTCCCCTTCCCCCCAATCCATCCCCACCCCTCTGCTCTCAACTTTTGCCAGACGATCTTGTCAACTTCCAATATCAAGGAGGATAAATATATGTTTATCTTTTGGTTCACCTTCTTATTTAGCTTTTCTAGGATCACAAACTACAGACTCAATGTCCTTTGTTTATAGCTAGAATCCGCTTATGAGTGAGTACATACTAGAATCTTTTTGGGTCTGGGTTATCTCACTCAGTAAAGTGTTTTCCATCCATTTGCATGCAAAGTTCAAGATATCATTGTTTTTTTACCGCTGAGTAGAACTCTAAAGTATATATGTGCCACACCTTCTTTATCCATTCTTTATTGAGGGGCACCTAGATTGTTTCCAGGTTCTGGCTATTACAAATAGTGCTGCTATAAACATAGTTGAACCTGCTGCTCTTTTGGATCCCGTGATTCAAGCGATCAAGTCGAGGATTCTGATTTGTGAGTTTACCCTTTAATAAATATCTATTTCTCGATTCTGAGCTAGTGTGGGATTTCTTTTAAGCTTCCGACATCATAACAGCTTCCCTGGAGACGAGAGGGAGGGGGGAGCTAGCCACTAGTTAACCATAGAGTCCAGGCATTAATAACACACACCTTTAATCCCAGCATTTGGGAGGAAGCAGGACGATCAGGCGTTGAAGACAACCTTGGGCTACATAAGACTGAACCAGTATAAAAGAGAAACAGTCAGATGGTGGTGGCTCAAACCTCTGATCCCAGCACTTGGGATCTTCTGTCTTTGATCCCAGCACATGGGAGGTACATGCCTTTGATCATAGTACATGGGAGGCTCGCACCATTGATCCCAGCTTCCAGAGGTAGAGACAGAAATAGAAGGAGGGTGGAGACAGCATCTCATGTCCATTCATTCTGAGGATTCATAGCAACAGGATCACCCCCATTCTGTCTGAGACTTCATAAAGATAAGAAACGCAACCCAAGGAGATCAGGGGTTGGAAAAAAGGAAGAAGTCAAAGTATTTTTCTTTGCAGATGATGCGATGGTATACATAATTGACCCTAGAAAATTCTACCAGGGAACTCTTACAACTGATAGCAAAGTGGCTAGACAAGATTAACTCCAAAAATTCAGTAGTCCTCCTATATGCAAATAACAAACAAATGGAGGAAAAAAATACAGAAAACAATCTTATCTTGTTGATGAAAACATTTACCATACTCATGGACAATTAGGATTAACATCACAAAAAATACCATCCTACATGTACTGGCTGTCTTTGTGTGTCAACTTGATACAAGTTAGACTCATCAGAGCCTCAGTTGAGGAAATGCCTTTATGAGATCCAGCTGTAAGATATTTTCGCAATTAGTAATCAGTGGGTGAGGGCCCAGCCCATGGCAGATGGTGCCACTCTTGGGATAATCTTCCTGAGTTCTGTAAGAAGGTGGATTAAGTAAGCCAGTAGAAGCAAACCAGTAAGTATATCCCCATACATGACCTCTGCATCAGCACCTGCTTCAGCGATCCTGCCCTGTTTGATTTCCAGTCCTGACTTCCTTCAGCTATTAACAACAATGCTTAAGAGTAATCCTAAAAAATCCGTTTCTCTCCAACTTTATTTTTGATAACAGTATTTTCATCACAGCAATAGAACCCCTAACTAAGACACAGCTCTAATGAAACTTCCATCGACATTCCAACACATTAATTCAAAGAAGTTGAAAGGACAATTGTCAACTTCATGTAGAAACATGAAAAACAAGCATTATTAATCAATCCTGATCCTGAACAATAAAGAAACTGTAGGAGGTTTCACCGTTCTTTCTCTCAAAGTATATCACAAAGACAGAGTAATAAAAATAAGTTTGGTATTGACATAAAAACAGAAAACTTAAGCCTTAGAATTGAAGTGAAAAATTAGACATAAACCTGCACTCCTATGGACACATGATTTTTGATAAAGGAAGAAATACACATTGGTAAAATAAAGCATCTTAACAAACTGTACTTGTCAAACTTTATGGCTGCATATATAAGAGTGGAAATAGGTCCATAACTATAACTTTTGACAAAGCTAAACTCCTTATGGACCAACGACTTCAACACAAAGCCAGGTACACTGAACCTAATAGAAGTAAAAGTAAGGAATGGCCTTGAACATGTTGGCCCATAAGACTTCCTGAAATGAACACGGATAGCACAGCACTAGGACTGCTGATTAACAGTGGTACCAGAAACCTTCTGCACAGCAAAGGACACATTATCCATCATTTGAATAAAGGGCAAACTACAGAAATTGAAAATACTGCTATCAACTCCTATCACACAGAAGGCAAATGTCCAAGATGTATAAAGAACTCATAAAATTTGAATTTTAAAAAGAAAATAAATGAATCAATTATAAACGGGATACTTATCCAAACAGAATTCTTAAAAGAGGAATTTCAAATAGCTTTGAAATATTTAAAGAAATTTTCAACATCCTTATCCACTGAGGAAATCAAAACTACTTTGAGATTCTTTCTTAAATCTAGCAGAGAGGCTAAGATCTATAACACATATGACAGCTATTTTTTACCCATTGTTGGCAGGGCTCTAAACTTATACAGTAACTATTGAAATCTGTATTGGTGGTTCCTAGATAGATAGCAATTAGTCTTCATACTATGAAAAGGATACTTACTGAACTATGTCAGCTACAGCTCTATTTGTAATAACCAGAATCTGGAAAAATTTAGATGTCCCTCAGCACATGAATAGATAAAGAACATATAGTATATTTACATAATGAATTGTTACTCAGCTCTTAAAGAAATTGACATTATGAATTTTCCAGGCAACTTAGTGGAACTAGATAAAACTATCCAGAGAGAAGTAACCAATATCTAGAATAAAAATATTTTATATTTGCTTATATCTGGATATGTTCCATTAAATAAATGATAGGCAGCCTACAGTCTACAGACCCAGATTGTTTAGGTATAGCAGAATGGTGTAGATCAGGTTCCTTCTTTTATTCATATGGATGTCCCTGAGATGAGGAAATGGAAATGATTGTATGGGTGTACAGGAGTGATTGAGGGAGATGAAGAAGGTCTGGATAATCAGGTATTTAGGGGAGGAGAGATGGTATTAAGGGGGGATTTATTCAAGAGATAGCAGGAATTGAATGGCATCTGAGGGTGGTATGGAAACTTAGGGTAATGGAAACTTCCTGTAATATATAATATTGATACTAATAAGGAAGAGATAACCAATACAGGCCACCTCTTATCATCAAATGCAGCTTCCAGAACTTGGAGTAAATTTCATGCAATTGAGTTTGCTGAAGGGGTCTCATGGTTATCCCCAAACAATTTAAGACAATGGGTAACTCTTCACAAAGTGACAACAAGGACATGTTTTTGTAAATGACACCCCTACACACAAAGTATTCAACATGAACAGGTAAAGCTGTTGCCTAAACTGAGGCTTTATTCCCATGATCTAGGAAAGATATTCTCCAAGATGCCAAGAAAGGAAAGAGCACATCAGGCCAACTATAAAACATTTGATATACAATCTGCCATGCCTGCAAACTATGCTAGGGCAATGATGGCACAAACATCAGGAGTAATCAACATACCTGATTTAAGTTAAGGTCTATTCCATGAGATGGAACCCGTACCTGACACCAAATACTACAGATCTTCATTAAATAAAAAAATGTAACAGTAAAAGGCTCATAAGACTGTTATATTCATAGATCAGAATCTTATTCAGAATTCATTAGAGAGGCTTCTCTTTCATCAGATTAAAAAAACAGAGAGAGAGAGAGAGAGAGAGAGAGAGAGAGAGAGAGAGAGAGAGAGGGAGAGAGAGATCGTGCTTCTTGGGACACACAGCTAGAAATGAAATGTCTTCACAAAAGCCTTCACATTAGAGCTCAGGGATCCCTGTGAAAGAAGTGGTATAATGAGGTGGGCAGAGAGAGGGGATAGAGGAGAACAGGAGAGCAAGGCCCTCTAAAACAGCTGGTTCAAGCTCATATGAACTCAGAGACTGAAGCAGCAATCCCAGGGCTACACAGGTCTGTACCAGGTCCTCTGCCTATATGCTATAGCTTTCATATAGTACTTTTATGGTACTCCTGAATGTATAAGCAAGTGAGTCTCTAATTCTTATGCCTTCCTTGGGATTCTTTTATTTTTCTAGTGGGTTGTCTTCTCCAATTTTCATATGATTTTTTTACCTGATTTTATTTTACTTTGTTGTGTTTTGTTTTATCTCCTAGAGTCCTGTTCTTTCCTAGAGATTGAAAGAAAAGGAGCAGATCTTGATGGGAAAGGTGGTTGGGAGGAGTTAGGTGGCATAGAGGGATTTTGTATGAGAAAATGATCTGTGTTTAATAAAAAGGGAAATAAATTCTATCAATAATGAATTAATAAACATAATTATATATACAATTCAAACATATAGTATGAATGTACATTGTATATATATTTATGTTAATTACGTTATTTTATATATATATATATATGCCTGTAAATTATAATGGTACTTTTATGGTTCACAAGTTAATTATACTAATGTTGTTTTATAATAAATATGTTTAATTCCCTTAACATATTATTAATCATATTATTAATCATATATGGTTAATTATTAATCATAGATTTTATTTATAATGTAACATGATATTAAGTTATACTTAACAATGTTGCTAAAATTGTTATAATATCCTCATTCTGTAGTAAAATGCATTAGAAAATCTTCAAAGAATCTTTTATATTCTGTTATCTTCATTTAATTTTCAATATTATATGTAATTAAACATGTACCATTGGTGCAGGACAATTGTCTATATTCTGTGAGTTATATTTTAAATAAATGCTGATTGGCCATTAGCCAGGCAGGAAGTACAGGCAGACAACCAGAGAGGAAGTAGAGGCAGGTCAATGAGAACAGGAGAATTCTGGGAAGAGGGAAGCTCCGTTTGCAGTCCTGTCCAGACACAGAAGAAGCAAGATGTGACTTTGCCACTGACAAATGTACTGAGCTATGTGACTAACACAGAGAATAATAATGGACTGATGTAAGTTATGAGTTAATAAGAAGCCTGAGCTAATGGGTCAATCAGTTTATAGTTAATGTAGACCTCTATGTGATTTCTTTTGGACTTAATGACTGTGGGAACTGGGCAGAACAAGGACTGGGAAGAACAGAAAACCTCAGACAACATAACCCAGTTGTTCTTTCCTACAGCTTTGCATACTTTTTATATGCGTTTAAGCAAGTTAATAGATTCTTGTTTTCCTCCTTTTTGCTTAGCATTAATTTCTAGATGAGATGGTTGATTTATTTTTCATGTTTAGGAGAGTCAACTGAATATTTAACACATGAACATTATATTTACTTATTATTAAGCTACATAAGATGTTCATTTTTATAAGAGAAAGTATGAATATATGTTCTTATGTGTACAGGGTTTTTATTTCAAATGCAGATGGTTCGGTTTATTTCTCAAAGTGTTGTATTATATGACTATGTTAAAAGAGTCACTATTCTACATTTTTGGGAAAACTCTTCAATTTGGTATTTTGTTGTACAAAATGATATAATTTCTGGCTGTCACTAAACACATAAAATCTAAGCAATGTACAACTCTACTTTAGTCACTGAATATCTAACATACTGTAAAGCTCAAGGAGAATGGCACTAGAGTAGAAAAAGTTACCTTCACTGTAAAACATCAGTGCTGTTGCTTTGATTTTTAGTGTGTTCTAATCCTCAATACCAATTAGCACATTTTATGACTCTATTTGGATGCTCTCCAAACTTGTCTGTGCCACTACTCTTCATAATGACTTTATTTAAAAAGGCTGCCTCAGCCTTTGCTGCTTAGAGGTGGTCTGCTATCAGCTGCTGGAATTGCTACATATATTAAGCAGATGTCTCTGCTACAGATTTTTTAATTAGTTGAAGAGTATTTGTAATTTTCCTCATATTTCCAAGGATATTAGTTATTCATTGCCAGACCTCCAGGTCACCATTCAAATCAAACAGAAAGCATCCAGGGGAAGGCAGCATCCAAGGCCAAGCATATGTCTTGGTACTTTCTCAACTTAACAACTTATCAATGACGGTGCAAACAAAAAAGAGTAACAAATGAGAGGAAGAGGGACAGGAACAAAGGAAGGAGAAAACAAAGGAGGAAAGTAAAAGGAAGGAAGGAAGGAAAGAAGAAAGAAAGAAAAGAAAAAGAAAGTCAAACATTTCATTCTCAGCTTATAGTTTATGAAAGAATGTTTAATAATCACAGTTTTCTGAGAATGACCCTTATGATCATTCAGCTATTCCAGGGAGAAAATATTGATAAAATATTTGAGTACCCAGATGATGAAAGTAAGATTTTGACTATACAATTGGCCACAAACCACCTGCATGAAAATGAGAGAGAGAGATAATATTTATGATCTACATGAAAGAGTGATCAGGAAGTGTTTAAGATGCATATTGTATGAGAAATTCAAGATTGCAGAAGTACCTGGTAACTCTACATCTCCTAATGATTTGGAAGAGGGTGTGGCAAGATCAGTCATAGCTTTTACTTCTTCCCATTGTCTTGCTTAATGTGGGGTTATAAAGATTATATTATCACTTTCATGTGAAAATTTAGTGCACAGAAAGTACAAGCAAAGTGCTGGTTGTTTAACATAAAACATCATAAATCGCCATTAAATTTTCCCCTATTGAATCTTTGTTCTTTGGAGAAAGAAGTGTTTACTTCCATTTAAAAATCAATCTGTTAACCAGTTGGTGATAGATTTTGGTAAAAATTGGCCAAAAGATAATAAAGAATGCCAACACACAGACAATGTAGTACACCATAAAAATGGACATGCATGCAAAACCTTTGGAAGGAGATAGCAGTTTTTCATTTTTCAATTAAAAAATTCCAAATCAGATTTTGCATATGATTAATCAGAAAATCATGTAAAATGTACAGCATAGTTTCTTTGAACTCGCTCTGTAGACCAGGCTGGTCTCGAACTCACAGAGATCCGCCTGCCTCTGCCTCCCGAGTGCTGGGATTAAAGGCGTGCGCCACTATCGCCCGGCTACAGCATAGTTTCTGACAAAATCAAAGGATGATTTATTTTATTTTCTCTTGATGTAAATGCTGAAACTAAGGTTTAAAAATACTTCCACAGAGGAAACTTATTGGTAAATCTTATCAAACTGATATTTCCTTTATTTGGTTGGGTATTACCAGTTTGGGAGTACTTAATATTTCTTAGTTTGCTTGGTGCATGTTTGGTATTTATTTTATTGATTTTATTCAGGGTTTTCTTTATTTTGTCAAGTGAAATTTTTTTCAAGTCCAACCTATATGATGTTCCCCATGCTTCTCTGTCATTGTTAGGCTCCTTCTTTTTGTTGGGGTAATTTTTTTCTCTAATTTTGTTGAAAATATGTCCTGTGCCTTGACTTGTGTTTCTTCTCCTTTTTCTATTCCTATTATTGTATATGTTTGGCCATTTCAGGAAGTCCAGAATTTCATGGATATTTTGTGCCTGGAATTTTGCAGACTTTTTTGACTGTGTTATCAACTTTTTTCTGTCAGGGATTCATTACCTGATATTCTCTCTTTCATCTCTTGTTCTCTCGGTGAGGATTTTTTTCTGAGGTTCCTCTTCGAGTTTCTAAATTTTACATTTTCAATTATAATTTATTTTGATTTTTTAAGTAATATTTCTACTTTCATGTCTTAAACAGTTTCTTCAATTCATTCCACAGTTTGTGGTTTCGTAGATTTCACTGATATATTTAATCATGTCCACTTTAAGGTAAGTAAAGTACACAAACTAGCTATTTTGAAGTTCTTGTCTTGAGTTTCAGCTGAAATGAATTTATCAGAGTCAACTCTAGTAAGGTTACTGGTTGCTGGTAGAGACCTGTTGTTCTGGTTGGCATTAGTGGTTTCTTCACTAATGTCTAAGTATCTGTGTTTGGTATGATTATAATTCTACATTTTGTAAGCTTATCTTATGTTTGTTGAGTGCTTGTTCTGTTCCGTGATTTCTGTTGTCCTGCCTCATTCTTAGGAAACTGTGGTGATAGTTGGTTACCTGGAAAGGAATACTTCTGAGATCCTGCAAGTTGTGTCCCTTAGGGATTCAAAGTAGAATATATTTCTGGTTTTTGGAAGCAGACATGAAGTGATGAGAATATGCTATAAGGAAGGGGGATTTAGTGGGGTTCATAGAAGGGAAGGAAAGTTGCATCTGCTCCAAGGATCTACAGAGTCCCTAGGTAATAGAAGAGAGAGAAGACAAGCCCCTGCGCGTAGTCTATTACGAGGCTGGGATGGGACTGGAGATTTGTAAAAGAGGATCAGGAAGGAGACTGGGGATTGACTACCTCATTCTTAAGCCACTACTAACTGGTTTGTTTTCAAGATAGAGAAAGCCTCCAGTGAAAGACAAAAACTTGAATACACGTCCAGAAACAAAACACATTTTTGTTTGCTTCATTCTATTGTTCAGAATCCATTTTCCTTTGCTTTTTAAATTTGGCTTCTGTATAGAGATCCACATAGTGTGCAGTGGGAATCCTGCAGTTATAAAGAGTCACACACATCCCAACTGTTCATACCTCTTCATCTAGGAGCAGCAACTTGTAACACCACCGTCATTCTGTACTGATATTGTTTAGTTTAAATTTACAGCACCAAACATAACTCCCCTCCTATTCACTGAATCTTGGATACAAGTAAACAGTGCTGATTATCTCTAAGGTAAAGGGCCACTATTATACCATTAAAGATATTATACTGGGAATTTTATCAGTCAATAAATTTTATCTTTTCTTCAATTTTAGACTCTTTCCTACTTGTAAGTAATTAGAAGGTGAAGAAAATGACCACATTCCTATACCGTTAGTGGCTATCATATACTGAAAATACCAAATAGTTTCTCTAATAAGGATAGATAGAATACTTAAAAATAGTGATACATGCTGCAGTAATACTGGTGTGTCAAAGTAAAATCAAGTTCCCAATAATTCTATCTGCAAATTAAACAGGAGTCCACCTTACAAAACACCAAAAAGAGATAGGCAACTTGGTGATGATATCATGCTTAATGGGGTGGCACACACCTTTAATCCCAGCACTCTGGAGGCAGAGGCAGGTGGATCTCTAGGAGTTAGAGGCCAGCCTGGTCTACAAGAGCTAGTTCCGGGACAGGCACCAAAAGCTACAGAGAAACCCTGTCTCGAAAAACCAAAAAAAAAAAAAAAAAAAAATGCTTGATGGATTCTATATTCCCTTAGATTCTTTCCAGCTGCAATGATAAATACTAAAGCTCATAGTTGAAGTTATAAACCATTATGGAAAAAAAATTCATGTAAGTAGGAACTAAAGACACCTAGCATTTTTACATTCACAATTAAATATCAGACGAATAAGAGCTGTTTTGGTAATGTTCAACTCTCCTTCCTCCAAGATTCCAACCAAGTAAATGTAGAGCACTCACAAAGGACTGTTAATGAACCTCAATTAATAAATTAAGATAAATAATAAGATAAAACTAAAGAAAGATATCCCTTTACAGACATGGACAGAGGTCCATTGCCTAGATACTGTCAAGTAGATAATAAACACTAACTATACTGTTGTCCAGAACAAACCAATAAAAATCATATTGAAGGCTTCATGATTCTTGACACCTCAAAGAAAACCATTGTTCTATCTAACCATTTGAGTTTTTAGAGGAAATAGATTTATGTTCATGAACAGAAATGACTAATGATATGTCTTCATTATCTCTACAGTTACAGAAAAGGTTGAATAAAACCACAATTATTCTATTCAATGTAAATGACATCAATGTTTTTTTTAAAAAAACACCATTATATTTTATTCAAATGCTTTTCTTTTGAAGGAAAAATATTTTCTGAAGTTTACTGAAAACTTCAAGATGATACCAGAGGCCTACCAAATCAAGAACAAATGGAGTGAAAATGTTTTTCTCTAACATAGAACTTGCCACTCTTCTGATACAACATAGCCATAAGGGCATTTAGAAGATGTGGCAGCCTATATGTGAAGCATTAAGATATAAAAGTTTTCTTCAAAAGATAAAACATATTTGCACCTCATATGAAAAGATAAATGCCATCGATCAGTACCACTAATAATAACCTTACTTTTAATTTCTGCCAACTTAATTATATTTTTAAGAGGTTTGGCACTATTGGGAAGGTATATGCAAGTCATTATAACTACAATCTAGAGGTTATTTTCCCTTTAATATATTGCAATACTTTATCCTTCTTAGAAATGTTCTTTCGTGTGTTTTTGCTGCCTCTTCAATAATCTGTTGGGCACTGGCGCCCCCCCCCTCTCTCTCTGTGTGTGTGTGTGTGTGTGTGTGTGTGTGTGTGTGTGTGTGTGTGTGTTTGTTTGTTTGTTTGTGTAAGTCCACACATACTTGTGAGTAATTTATATGGATTCTAGATACAAAGACTGATTCTGATCCCTCATCGGGAACTATCAAATTTACTTCCCGAGAAAAGATCACTCTCTGGGACTTGGGACTCAAGACTTAGTATAGGCAAGCAGACTAGAATATATGAAAGATCTTCCTGTATCTGTCTATACATAGTGGTTGTTTTGCCTATTTTTTCCTTACTTAAGAGGTATGTAGATTTAGGATGCCAGATTTTGTGGTAAGCATTTTACAACTGAGCTATCTCTTCTAAACCCCTCATTGTCAATCAGAAATAATTAGCATGATCTTCTCTTATAGTCTCACTCTTACACACAAACATTAAATTAATAAAGACAAATGTTTTCTCTAGACCAGATGAAGTTATTAGAGTGCTATGCATGTGTACCTGACAATGAGGTCATTGTTATCTCAACTCTTCAAATTAAAAATACTGGATTCTGCTTTGCATTTTAATCATGTGTTAGCATCATCATAGATTTCAGATGCCTCATGAAAAAAGACTATTTTTGATGGTAAAATTAAGCATAATAATATGCTGTGGTTTTTTTGTTGTTGTTATTTTCATGATTTGATATCCAGAGAGATGATATTCTGTCTTCCTGTTACTTAAGAAAGAATTTTACTTAACTTCAAAATGATGAAATTTTGAAATTTATGAAAATGATATGTTTACCTAATCTCAAAATGATGACGTTTTCAGGCTAAAAATTTTCGTGCTTGAATGGGTAGGGTGAGCTCAGAAGAAGTTATAGAAAACTGATCTTTAGTCACAATCTAATAAAATATTAATATTTAACTAAATACATTTAATAAATGTCTTATTTTGTAGAGAATATTGGAAGAATGTAAATATTTAAATGTAATAAGAAAAATTTCCCACTTTCTGATTTCATTTGTATAATAAAAGAAATACATTCTGATATCTTTAAGCATAAATACACAAATATTGTGATGTTATCAATTCTATTATTTTTAAAAATATACGTTACATTAAGAATTATCTTTCTGACTTTAAAATTGAGTTCTCCTTTAAAGAAATTAATATTCACAGGAAAATTTGTCATATTTCAGTGACATAAAGCATATATTGCTCTCAGGAGGCCTGAGTGTTTAAATTTCTATCGCTCAATGGATCAGCTAGATTTGTAGAAGAATCCCGCCTTTAAAAAGAATAATGAAATCGTGTCATGAAATAGTTTAACGCTGGGTACCTATTATAATTCACATACACATATATTAAAATAACTAAATGGTTCATTGTACCATTAAAAATAACATTGAAGAAGACAACACAAAAACAGTGACAAGTAAACTAAGACAATGAAAAAATGAAAACAAATAAATTATATTAAATATTCTATGTTATAGTCATTGTGCTCTCTTGGCATTGGGGTTCAATCCTGAAATTCATAGTTTCTTCCTGTGAGAAGCCACTCTTGTCCTTGCCTTCATTTTTGCTGGCATTTCATAATAATGTCCATTTGATAAAAAGAAGGTACATTGTGCTTTCAACCTCGAAAATCACTTTATCTAGTTTGAATAGAGATGAAATAAACAAAATGTCTATTTGTGCATTTTATATATTTAATTCACAAAATACAAAGATGAATCAAAAAAGGACAACTCAGATATCTCAGTGCTTCTCCATATCCATAAAACTTAACACTTAAAATGTTCATTTAAAAGATTAACATATGCTTGGATTCTCTATAACTGTTAGCTATACACATTATACACATCAAATCAACTATTTTCACAGAAGAATTCTACAATTAATAAAATCCCTCAGGTTTATGATAACTTCTACTCATTTTCATCAGTTTCCTTTGATTGTTGTTTATATGTATTAGCTTAAGATATTAACAAAATTATTGATAATCATAATAAAGTTACAACTGTATTTTATCAAAAATATTAATTATAAAAGTGTTAGTCACATCATAATAATAAATAATAAAACGTGATTAAAACCAAAATAATTTGCAAAATTGAAATCCCTATCAAAATACATACACTTATTTTTTATTAAATATTACTTCCATTTTAAATAATAGCCTATCTCAAATTCCCATCTTTCAATTGCAAGAGAAGAGCTCTCTTGAGGGACTGGGTAACACGTCTCCTTCCCTTCTTTCATGAAATTTTCAAGCAAAACGTACTGAAATGCAGAGGACTTAGCTACAACAGACTACACTTCATTGTTATTCATCCTTCAGAAGAAAACCTTTCAGCCCAGAAAGTGAAATAATTTCTTGGGCACAGAAGCCAGGCTATAGTGTTTCCTGCTTCCCTCAGCTGGGAATCAAGCTTTGCAAAGGTCAGACCCTCCTTTCCTAGCTGTCCTGAACCTTAGAGGATTTGACTCTCCATGAACATTAGTTCCTAATAGTTCTTCTTGCTTGTCTGTTTGTAAATAGTACACCTTTTGCTCATACCTAAGTGAACGAAATGGTAATGCAAGTGATAAACGTATATTTGGTTAGGCAGCTGGCTATCCTGTGCGATTCAAAGCTTTAGAAACTCTGATAAAATTCTGGATGCTGAGTGCATGCAATGAATCCTTTCAGACTTAGGAGTCTTTGGGAAGGCAAGTTACTCAGAGTCTACCTCTGAGTTAGGTAATTATGGGTTTTCCCAAGTGCTGATAGCTGTGTATGTATGCTCTTCTACTAAACAGCAGTGTCTCACTAGGTTAGGTACTTTCTTATTTATTTACTATTTATTTATGATATAATCATACCTATGTTCAAGTTTCTACATGGTTTTTTATAAAGCATTTAAAATTGTGTAATTAACATGCAGAGATTTTAATTTCTTTTTTTTTTTTTTTTTTTTTTTTGGTTTTTCGAGACAGGGTTTCTCTGTGGCTTTTGGAACCTGTCCTGGAATTAGCTCTTGTAGACCAGGCTGGTCTCGAACTCACAGAGATCCGCCTGCCTCTGCCTCCCGAGTCCTGGGATTAAAGGCGTGCGCCACTACCGCCTGGCAGAAATTTTAATTTCTATTTAGTCTATAATTTATAAGTTATTACGTACATTGTAAATACATTTCAGAGCTCTGTAGCTACTATCTTTTCCTCCATTCATATTAGTTTCTTTAAGGACTGAAAAATATTTATTGGCAATCATTTACAGACATATTCATTTTTCTCTGTGTGAAATAATTTCATGCTCCACAGTAACAAAACATTTTCTATATCTCTTTGAAAATGTAATTGTTTTGTTTTCACAGTTAGATTTTTTAAATTACATTAAAACTATATTCAGTTGTGAAATTTGGCAGCTCTTTAGAGTGTTATTAGATTGTTTCGATATTTACATGGCAAAATCTATAGCTAATTCTGCTCCACAGAGCCCAGTACAGCAAATTACAAGTAATTGAACATAATACCGCATGCTGGGATTAAAGGTGTGAGTCACCACTGCCCGGCTATGTTGACATCTTTTATTCCTGTAACTCCATCATTCTCTACATGAAATAAATTATTTCCTAATAAATGATTATATAATATCCCTATGAGGTCCTGCCAACAAATGTTATTTAATAACATAAATTAGAGAAGGAAAATATTTTTATTGAGCCCCAGACAGAAATCTCAAGGTCCAAATCAGGAGCAGAAGGAGAGAGAGCACGAGCAAGGAACTCAGGACCGCGAGGGGTGCACCCACACACTGAGACAATGGGGATGTTCTACTGGGAACTCACCAAGGCCAGCTGGCCTGGGTCTGAAAAAGCATGGGATAAAACTGGACTCTCTGAACATAGCGGACAGTGAGGACTACTGAGATCTCAAGAACAATGGCAATGGGTTTCTGATCCTACTGCACGCACTGGCTTTGTGGGAGCCTACGCAGTTTGGATGCTCAACTTGCTAGACCTGGATGGAGGTGGGGGTTCCTTGGACTTCCCACAGGACAGGGAACCCTGATTGCTTTTCGGGCTTGGGGGGGGGACTTAATTGGGTCAGGGGGAGGGAAATGGGAGTCGGTGGCGGGGAAGAGACAGAAATTTTTAATAAATAAATAAAAAACTCTGCTGGGAGACAGGGTCAAGGATGTAATTCAAATAAAGTCATAGCCAGTGAAAGTTCAAAAAAAAATTTAATACATTTTTTTCTCATTTTACATAGCTATCCCTGTTCCCACTCCCGCCCCTTATCCTTCTCCCCTGACCTTGCCATCCACTCCTCTGAAAAGGTAAGGCATCATTAAAGTCTGACCCCTCACTTATAGGCAAGACAAAGGTTCTCCCCCTTTATTTAGACTGATCAAGGTATCCCTCCATAAAAAATGTGTTCCATGATGCCGGTTCATACACTAGGGAGAAATCATGGTCCCACTGCCAGTGTCCCAACAGACGGCCCAAGACTCACAACTGTTCCCCACATTCAGTGGGCTACTTTGGTCCTGTGCAGGTTCCCCGCTACCAGTCCAGAATCAATGAGCTCTGTCTAGCTCCGATCAGCTGTTTCCATGGGTAACCCCATCATGGTCTTGACGAGTTTCCTCATATTATCACTTCTCCCTCTGTTGGACTGAACTCCAGTAGCTCGGCACTGCGCTTTGCTGTAGATCTCTGTATCTGCTTCCATCAGTTGCTGGAAACCCGTTTTACAAGGAAACAGTTACCCTAGAACACAAACCACACAAGAATAAAAGAGAATTACAGACAAATCTCCCTCATGTGAAAATACTTAGTAAAATACTGGCAAACTGAATCCAAGAACAAATAAAAAAAAAATCATCCACCATGATCAAGTTGGCTTCATCCCACAGATGCAGGGATAGCTTGACATATGAAAATCTATCAATGTAATCCATCATGTAAACAAATTGAAAGAATAATACTGTATGATCATCTTAATAGATTTTCATACTCAGAAAACCATTGAGGAATGATTGAATAGGAACACTGTCTTCCAAATAAACACACTTGTGTGTATATACACTAGTGTGTATACATAAAACTACTTTACATGGTCAAATAAATATATTTTCAATTTTATAATAACTTGTAAATTAAAAATTAACATTATAGGCATTTGCAAATTAATGGAGAGTTTTTATTTAGCCTTAAAGCCTTCCTCACTAATTTTAATTTGCAAATCCATAGTGTCTCATCTATGCCAGAAATGTAACATCTCCAGAGTCAGGGAATAGAACCACTCTATTTCCACCCTAGAAACAGCCACACATAGTCCATAGCTGCACTCCATCTCTGCACTTCCATCATCTTGAGAACTTTATGTAAGTGAATTGCACAATATGTAATATTTGTAGACAGGGTTGCACATTAAGTGTAGATAAGTGCAAGTTGGAATACTTATCAATAGTTTATTGTTTTTATTTCTGAAGTGTACTATTGTAAACACATATCTCACATTAACAACTGATGGATTTTGACATTTGTGTTATTCTCAATTTTGGATTAGTATGAGTCTGATTTTTCTGAATAAAATGTGTCTGGGAATGTTATTTATATGTTGTATCATGGGTATAAATTTTATATGTGATAATTTTCAAATACTTCCCAGAATGGCTTTAGTAATTTACTTCCTCATTAGCCAAGTGTAATTCATGTATAGACTGTATTTTTGTCAGTATCCAAATTATTTTATATAATTAAATTTATATTTTTTTGAGGCTGAAAAAGGTACATTTATCTATTAAGGTCAGCCATGAGTTTCATCTGCTTATACACATCAACTTTATTATGACTTATACATTTTTATCTCAACTACAATCACAAAGTTTTGCCAGTTTTCTCAGGTGAGGAATTACTGATGCTAAAGTTACTCTTAACTTACTGAGCCTTCCCTGTGAATGCCCTTAAAAAGAAACTTTGGTTGTTCTGAGACTATATAACCAAAAAAAAATGAACCCATCAATTATTATGTTAACATTTGTGTACACACATACACACAGATAAATAGATAGATAAAAGACGATAGATGATAAACAGTATATATGTGGTATATAGGTATATATACAGTATATATAGAAACACATGTATGCATGTAATAAAAATAATCAAAGAAAATGGTCTAATTTTTGGAAATACAGGGTAATGTCAGAATTTTTAATAAGCAAGATCTGGCAGAAGGAAATATGATTTAGGGTGATCCCTTGACAATTATTTTCAGAAATAAACCTCTACACTTTCTCATTTTCTATTATTTGTTTGCTCTAAAGTAAATAACTTTGCTCTACTTAACCCTCACCCTGCCACGACATTCTGCCTCCCTACAGCTACAAAATAATGAGAATGCTAACCATGAGCAGAAATTTCAGAAATCATGAAACAATTAAGTGCCTTTTAAAAATTTGTTTCTCATACAAACTCACAGTGACATAAAGCCAAAACTAACAGTTGAGATCTTACCTGTCAGGTTTCTTTTCTGCAGAGTTACCCCCTTGCCTTCTTACTGAACCTTTAAAAAAGACAATAGCCATGCAATGTCTACAATAAAAGGATAAAACTTATGGTCAAACATTTCCTTTTGAGATTTTTTGCAAGGAAAATATGCTTGTTTTCTTACATATCATATGTTGTCATGCATACTGCACAAATTTATGTTCAAAAGTTTATTACATCAGTATGAATTGAGAGATGTATTTTACATTTTGGTTTGCATTTTAATATTATTTGTGTTGTAAAAAATGGTTTCAGCTACAGTTACAGAAAACTCTTTCAGGTGACACATAATTCCACTAAATATTTCAGCTTCATTATGCCTTTTTTTTTCCACTTCTCATAGTCTGGGAGGCACCTGATTCCTATCAAGTATTTGTTGACAAAGTCTTTGAGCCATGTCTTTAAGAAGTGCTCTTCAATTTAACTCTAGAATAGCTGTAGCAGACAAAACAGCGTCTGTCAATATGCTTATTGGTACTGAAGTGTCAGATCTGGCATATCTTACTTAAAAGACCAAGTGATCGTGTTCTCATCACTGTCAGAGTATAAACAAATGTAAGCACATCTATTTCTGTCTTATAGTATTAATATAAACATGTATTTTCACTTATATTTATAATTCCATGAGACATAATTATGATTTCTTATAATTTATAGGCTCTAATGGATGCAAAACATTGAAACAGACATCATTTTTTCAATATGGTATATTGAAAAGACTATAATCTTCCCATATAATTTACTCAGCATTTCTATCAAAATAATCAGCATACGTATGTCTCACTTCTTTCTGTTTCTCTTTTTGTTCAATCAAATTTCTGTATATAATCTCATCATGAGCAAATTATCACGACTAATTTAGCACCATATAAAACACATTAAAATGATGTAATGTAAGTCCCTAAACTATGCTCTTCCCTTTACCAGGATTGTATCTTTTACTTGTTCTTAGAAAAATTTGTCCCTATCACAAAAATAGTATCTTAAGGTGTAATTGTCAGTATGTTCAAGTCAATAAATAAATTTGAGTAACAATAATAACTTAGTGATATTTTGAAACATGAATATGTTTGATTTCTTTCGTAATTTTAAACTTTTGGTATGCAAATACTGTGCATTAAATATGTATAAAAGAGTCTTAGAATCCAAGATCAAAATGACATACTTAACTAAAATTTAGATATTAGCAGGGCTACATTTTCTCTCAGAGATATAGGTTGAATATTATTTTTTTCAGTTTTCTGGTAGTGACTTGAATTATTTTGTTACTATTCATCTTTATCTTCATACCAATAATTGTCTATTGAGCACTTATGAGTTAATAGTTCTTCTTTCTTCAATATTTTAATACACTTCTTTTTATTTTATGAATTATTATGACTACATTCCTATAATCAAAATATGTAACAGAAATACCTTACAAGAAGAAAAGATTATTTTGCTCACAGGTTCAAAGATTTGAGCCAAAGTGTGAAGAATCCACGGCAAAGCAGAAATGCTTACATCCTGGTGGGACAAGAGACAGAAGGAATGGGGATGGATCTAAAATAGTTGACTCTTCACAGTTTAATGTGTCTGTACCCCTGCTTATGTGATAGCGCCATAAGAAAGTAGTACATAAATTTTGTTTTAAGTGAATATTTCTGCAAAAATCCTCACATATTCACCAAGAAATGTGTGACACACATCTGCTGAAATATACTAATGAAGTCAAATAGACAATGAAGAATAATAATCAGGATATTGACTCTGAGATAACCCAGAATAAGCTATGTCTCAAACTCTTGTGAATAGTAATATGTATCATATTTTAGTTCTTTGATAAGTTTATACAATATTTTTGATAATATTCACTATACAGCTACTCCTTGATCAAGTCAAGCTTTTCTACTCACCCTACTTTCTGCCCTCCTTTTTATTCCTTTATAACTTGCACATTAATTGTTTCAGAATTTCACATTTAATTTCTCTCTCTTTCTCTCCGTCTCTCTGTGCATGTGCGTGCGTGTGTGTGTGTGTGTGTGTGTGTGTGTGTAGTTGTGAATTCAGATGTAGAAATTAGAGACTGAGTTTGAGTTCAAGAGTTTTTTATTATTCTATATCCACTTAATTAGGTTTTGCCAGTTGGCTAATCTGACTGACCAGGCAAGGCTTTTGAACCACTCTGTCTTCATATATAAATTCTGAGATTACATTAAGTGAGCCACCCTGCTCAGATTTTTATTTGGACCATGGGTAATCAACACACAAATCTCTACGCTTAGAGAGAGAGAACTTTAATGACAGAATCAACTCCCCATCCTTGATTTAAAATTCTTAAAATTATAATTATTTAATATATTTGTATATTTCCATGGTTGGTGAGACTGCTGGAGAACACACATGGAAGTCAGAGATCGGGAATAAGAGATAAGAAAGAGAATCAGTAACAATAAATTTTGTTTGAGAACATCATTTTAAAACAGTGTGTGGCATGTTAATTAAAATGAAATAATTGAAGATTATAGAAGATTTTTCCCGAATATTTTATTTTGAGGAATATAGAATTAAAATCTGCTTCCATTTGTACTCCCATTATTGAGTCCATTTCCTTATAGGTTAATAATTTCAGGATGAATTAAAATTATTATTATATTTACATACTGAAAAACTTCATGTCTACACCAGAGCTGGGAATATACAAATATGTATACATTATCCATGCATTAAAGCATTTTAAATCATACAATTAATTAAAAATAACACTACTTTTATGTGTGTATGTATGTAATAGTAATTAGTGGTAAACGAAGAAGCCATGGATTTGAAAAAGAGCAAAAGATAAAAATTATTAAAACTTCACCATTTTTCTGGTGTACCTGTTATCATGTAATCCATACCACTGCTAGTCAATAGCAACAAAATTTGTAATTATGTATTTTGTTTCCATTTAGATGACAGCGTGAGGATAACAAATCATGACACACTACAGAAAACTTAATGGAAATCTGTGGGATGCTAATTGTTCTCCACTATTGCTCTGTGATAATGTCTTACAAAAGCTCTTTAAAATGAGTCCAATAAGACATGGTGTAATTTTCTTGGTATTCGGCTTCTATACAACTTTTCTAAATGCTCTATGAACAGTTAGTGTTAAGAAGCATGCTGCTAAAAGTGTGAGCTTTCGTTAGCAACTTGTAAAGGGAGAGTAGTCACCAAAAATTACAATACATTTTATAATAGTATTTTGCTAATCTGAGTCCTTTTGTTCTGATTTTACCCCACTTTGGCTAGAAACATTCATACATATTTGAATACAGGTCTGAGTTCTAAAATGTGACTTTCATGATTTTATTATTTTAATAATAAAATAATAGGAAAACAGCTAAGATAAAAATCTACTGAAAGAAAAAGATTTGAAGTCACAAATTGGACTTGATTAATTTTAATATGGGACTGTTAAAGGGAAAAATTCAATATGATAAAGCAGTAAATCAACAATGAAATATATTGGAAAAGTAAAAATTATTATATATTATTATGAAATATAATATAATAATTATTACCATTAATATTCCTCTTTTTTCTCTATCATTTTCCTTTTTTTCAGTTTTCTTTTGAAAGGCAAAGAATTTAGACTGTAGTGTAAATGAAGAAGAGAAGACAAAGGGTCATGATTTCCACAGGATAGTAGCTTTCTCCCTACAGAGACCAGGCTTCATCAATTGGGGTCATTTGATCATGACACTGACGCAGAAATCAGTGAAACACAAAATAGTTTTAATGGAAAGGTGCTGCATTCTTAACAGTAGGTTTCATTAGTATATCTCTCAAAAATTGGGAGGGCAAATTTCAGTTGAGGGAGGTTAATTAAAAAATGGATAAATATAGATATTTTCCCTAGAGCTGAATGTAATATATCTCAAGTCTAAAATATTCATATATTAAACATCTATACATTGACATAGATATTTTTATTATAGGTAAAAGAAAATAATAAATATGGAAGTGGGATTGATCTTAATGTGCTTTTGTTTTTTTATAATAGGTGTTTAATTTGTCTTTGAAATAAGTAAAATTGAACATGCTTATTAATTGAAGGACAAATATGCATATGTGTATTATGACAAATTTTTGATAAAAGCATAAATACTAAAGTGAAATTTTACTAAAAGTTGCATATAGTGAGTAATTTTCACTTTTATTAAAAAACTTAAAAATATATAAGATCTCTATATTCTTACCATAGCTAATTTTATTATATCCCTTTATTTTGTGATTATTGGAAAGGATATATTTTATCATAACTAAAAAAATTATGATTATAAGTGTCTATTTTTTGACACCATCAAAGACTCCAGAAAGATATATTACCTATTAAGTTAACAAGAAGTGCATTATAAGCAACTTCTAATATATCTTTCTGGATATATTCAAGTACAACAAAATTGAACAAGAAGGCCACTAGTTCATCCCCACCCTCCTGCCCAGACCACAAAATAATCACTTAGAAACTTTATTATTAGAAATACTGTTTGGCCAGTAGCTTAAGTGTATTGCTAACTAGCTCTTATATCCTAACTAACCAATCTCCATGAATCTGTGCATCACCATGAGGTTGTGGTCTACCAGCCATGTTTCGGTAGGCTTCAGTGAAGACATTGGACTCCAGCAAGGCTACATCTCACTGACTCTGCCTGTGTTCTCCCAGAATTCCACTTAGTTTTCTTGCCTTGCTCTATTTTACTCTATCACAGGCCTAAGAAGTGTCTTTATCCATTAACTAATGAAAGCAACACATATGCAGATAGTTACAATTGAAAGGGAGTGAAGGGTTTGGGATGGCAGGATTAATTGAGAAGGAGGAGAGAAGAGGTGTATAAGGGAATGTATACAGGGAAGAACAGCTAAAACTAAGGGCCATTTGATGGATGATATGGAAAACTGACATTACCAAAAATTTTAAAAATTTACACAATGTAATCATAATCATCAAATAAGGAGCAGAGAAAAACAAAGCTCCAGATAGACATTTATATGTAATTGTCTGCTAATATTAATAATGAAAAGATCTAACCTTCTTCTCTAGTCTCTTACTCTATACCTAATCTCTGGTTGCATGGATTTTATCCTTATTATCCAAAATTTAACAGTTCACATTCACATATCAGCAAGCATATAACATATTTGTATTTTTGGGTCTGGGTGACCTCACTCAAGATGATCTAGTATAGTTTCATTCATTTACATGAAAATTTCATTTTGTCATTATTATAGCAGATTAATATTCCACTGTATAAGTGTACCACATTTTCTCTATCCATTCATTCATTGATAGATATTTGAGTTGTGTTCATTTACTGAATATTATGATCAGAACAGCAATGAACATCAATGAGAAAATGACTCTGTGGTATAGTAAATTGTCCTTTGGGTATATGTCTAGAAGTTGTATAGCTATATCTTGTGTCAGATCAATTCCAAGCTTCCTGATTAGTCATTATACTGATATTTCATAATGGTTGTAAAAGTCTGTGCTCCCATAGGGAAATATTCTCCTTATTCCACCTCTTTGTCATCATGAGTGTTCATTTGTTTTATTTATGTTACCATTAAAATCGGTACAAAATGAAATGTCAAAGTAGTTTTGATTTGCATTTTTCAGATTGCAAACATGCTGAAAAATTCTTTTAGTGTTGATTAGCCTTTATTTTTCTTCCTTTGAGGATTTTGTGTAGATATGTACACCCCTTTTAACTATGTTATTTGTGTTTTTTATGTCACGTATTTTCAGTCCTTTATATATTTTAGATTGAGCCTCCTATCAAGTATGTAATTGAACAATGTGTAGAGAGTCAGGCACCTTGAACATTCAGTACTAAATAGAAAGTCTCCATCAAGCCCCTTCCCTTAGGATTCAGAAAATCTGCAGAAAAAGAGGCACAAATATTGTAAGAGCCACAGGGGATGAAGGGCATAAAGAAAATTAGACCTTGCAAAACCAACAAGACCAACGAACATATAACTCCCAGAGACTATCTCAGCATTTATAGGGCCTCACAAGACTAGGGCAGATGGAGTCATAACAGTGAGAAAAGAGGTAGGCAATGGATCCACACATCCACAATCCTGGAAGCTATTTCAAATTTATAACCTCTCACAAAGATGACAGTTTTCTTCAACAGAGTCTCCCTGGGTAGACAAACCTATGCACATATTTTTTGTCGACTCCTCTTCCTTCCTCCCCTCTACCCTCTCTTCTGACTCCCCCGTTTCCAATTTAGTCAGGAGAGCTTGTCTTTTCCTCCCTCCTATGTAGTTCTATTTACGTCTGTCTGAAGGTCCTCTTTGTTGTCTAAGTAATCTGGGGTTGTGGACTGTAGGATAGTTTTTCTTTGATTTATGTTTAAAAGCCACATATGAGTAGGCACATATTATATATTTGTCTTGGTCTGGGTTATCTCACTCAATAAGTTTTTACCTAGACCACAAACCACCTTAAGAACTGGCCACATACCGACTTGTAGATGGCTAACACAATAAGAACTCCATGCTTTTTTTTTTGCAGGTGTTTGTCTTATAGTGCTTTGTTTTTGTTTTTGTTGTTTGTTTGTTGTCTGCTTTCCCCCTAAAGATCCTATAGATGTTTATATTATGGTTTCCAGTTTTGTGTTTGTGAGATTTCTATGTGTGCAAACCTGTGTTTTTCTGTTTCTTTGTTTTTCTTGAACTTTATAATTAGTTTTTTCCTATTTGTTGTTTGTTTTTATCTTCAGTATTTAATTATTGTTGTTATTATTTGATCTGCCTATTTAAATTCTAATGAAAGACAGAAATAAAGGATGTGGCTTTAGGTAGATGAATAAAGGAAGGAGGAACTGGGCTAGGAGAAATAGTAATCAGAAATGTATGAAAAATATGTTTTCTATAAAAATGGAAAATCTCTCAGCTGATTCTATTTCCCAGAGATTAGTAATACTGCTTAATAATCAATATGCAGACTATTAACATGAGTCTTAATGGATCTGTAAATTTTTCTACAGTATTTAATGTTATGTCTTCAGATAAAAATATGGAAAGGCAAAAAAAGTAAAAGGTAACCTCATATTTATAAATAATTGTTGTAGTTTGTTATAAAAGATTTTTATTAGCAAGACAAATACATTTAAAAACCAACTGCACAGAATTATTAAATATTGAATTAAGTGAAGTAAACCAATCTCAAGAAAACCAACACTATATTTTTTCCCACATATATGGATTCCAACATTGAGTTTAGATTTCTGGGTAATGTCTATCAAAGTCAGAAAACAGGAATAAGAAAACACACTTCAGAAGAGGTGTTTAAGTACAGAAGATTTGAAAGTAGTGAGACAATATTTTTCGGAAAGGCTTAATTGGGGTGGCAGAGATGATAATTGAGAGAGGGTTAGTTAAAACTAAGAATTCATGAAAATAAAAGTAATAAGATTAACAGAAGTTTTTCGTGTCTTTGACTTTTGTGATTATTTTGGAAGTTCACTATTGATACCTTAAAGGATAAGCTCTATATTTAATATAAGGTGAAGAAGAAAAAGATGAAAGAAATGTAGGGATGATCAAACATAATGGTTCTCTTTCTAGGATGAGTAGAAAAAAATAATGCAGGGTATATTTACACTCTAGTAGAAATCTCCAGTGGTCAAAGAACAAGTAGATTCTGTTTACTGAGCTGGCTCTCTGCATTTGAGTCTAAACTGTCTTGAACAAAAATATCAATAGGTGCCAAATAGTAGTAGCAACATGACTTTAATCACAGCACTCTGGGGGCTGAGGCAAGCAGATCTCTATGAGTTTGTGACCAGCCTGGTCTGCAGAGTTATGGAACGTCATGGCTGTTACCCAGAAAAACCCTGTCTCAAAATGAAAACACAGAAACAATAACAATATACACACACACTTTGTTTATATGTGTATATATAACAGGCATGTATAAATAATATACATATATATATATTACATAGGTGTTGTTCTCAAATTTTAAGCTTGAATATAAATTTTGAAACCTTCTGCCAAGAAAGTGATATATGGAACAAAGGAGTTGAGATGAAAAACTCCAAGCTATGAATCCTTTTCTAACAAGATAAAGGAATGCAAAATGCCAGAATATAGCAAGACCCTGTTAATATAGCAATCATGCATTACATCTGGGCAAAATTCATTGAGAAAAATGTATTTATCACAGAGAAGTGTCCAGAACAGCCTGCATGATATGGAGTAAAAGGAAGAGATGAACACAATGGATAGCAATGTGTCAAATCTTGGGATTTTTTTTTTTGGTCAACTCCCTGGTAATCATTTATAGTTCTAGCTTTGTAATATGAAACTAAGTAAGCACCCCTGAAACAATTTACAAACTGGTAATATAAAACAAGATATGGTATGACTGCCTGATAATCCTATCATTTAAGGACCATTGATCAGTAAAGAAAAACTCAAGGTTAGAAACATGATAAGGGGATGTCTACTGTTGTTACAAACTGTGAAGGTGAATGTGTGAGGCCATTCAACCAGGGTAGGTAAAAGCATATTCTCTGAAGAGGAAACAAAAGAGGAATACAGAGAACGCTGGGAGGAAGACAGGTGAATCAGAGGAGTCACCAGTCAGATGGAGAGTAAGCAAGACATGCTAGGGAGGTAAAAGCTTCAGGGCAGTACATATATTAATAGAAATGGGTCAATCTAAGTTTTAAGAGCTCGATAATAGAGTGCTCAAAAACAGTTTTAAGCTCCTACACTAAGGCTACCCACACAGAGCGGTGAGTGCCTCCCTACCTGGCAGGCCTCAGGGTCCCCTGTAAGGGAGCCCAGGCACCTTCAGCTCCTGAGCCAGGCTTCCTGTGCTCTTCTGGATACCGCCCCCCCTTGCTCTGTTCATCCTTTCTTCCCCAGATCATTGGGCTATCGGGCGGCCCTGTTTAGGTGCTGAGGAATCCCATCTGGACAGGAGTTC
>NW_004949123.1:4647737-4651154 GCF_000317375.1 Microtus ochrogaster | reverse complement strand
CAGCCTGGTCTACAGAGCTAGTGCCAGGACAGGCTCCAAAGCCACAGAGAAACCCTGTCTCGAAAAACCAAAAAAATAAAAAAATATATACTTAGTTTTAGGAGAGTAAAGAGAAAGGATATAAAAATAGTTTAAGAATAATAGAGTCCATAAAAGGTAGTAAAATAATATAAAAGAAAAAAGTCACATAATGACAAAAAATACAAAGAGTCTGGATTCTGTTTGTTATTGTTTTATATTTGGATTTTCTGATTGCTAGTTAAGGAACACAGCACCTAAGGCATATTTGATTAAGAAAACTGCTGGAGTATCCAAACTGACTCACCTTCCTGGACCTGGAGGAAACAGGGAGGACCTTGGACTTCTTATAGGACCTGACTGCTCCTTGGACTGGAGAGGGAGGGGGAAGGGGTTAGGGGAGGGGAGGAAGGTGGGAAAAGGGAAAGAGGTGGAAATTTTCAATAAAAAATAAATTAATTAAAAAAAGATGAAGGGAAAAAAGAAAACTGCTGCATTAAACTAACCTATGTATTTTAAAAATGTCTTTACTTCAAAAAGGAAGAATATATATATATATATACATATATATATATATATATATACACTATAGGAAAGGAGTTATGCTTTTATTTCCACAGGAAATTAAAGGTTGTGGGTTCATTCATTCAAGGTTAAAGATTATCAGGTTTGATTAATGAAGGATTCCCTTTAATCTTGGCTACAAACATAAAGAAATAAACTGAGCAAAACTACAAATATATAATATATATTTTGCCTACATGAAACAAAAAATTCTTCTTTGGTTGACTTGTTAGCAATCCACAGTCTATACTTGTAATAGTACAGACATGTATGTTACCTTTAAAAGTTTATGTATTTTCAAGGAGCCCAAACAGCAATAAAAATGAATGATCCAGGTGATCCAGCATCCAAAATAGTTTCATGACTGCTGATTGAGATGATCTCACTTCACAGAATACACCAGGAAAGACTTAAAAATTATCCTGATTTTTCTCAAGATTCCCTTAAATATCCCAAACACTTCCAAACAGCAAGAACAGTATAGAGGATGATAAACATTTTACCAAATGATGCATTATGGATATTTGTTATCATTTAAGGGATACTGTTTACAAATTGAAATTGATCTTAGAAGACTAGGACTAAACTAATGGTTTAAATTGGAAAAAAATCTCTTTTGAAATAAAAAATGGGGATATAATATAGATATGATGAGTTAAAATGGTAGATTATTAAATCTATGGGTTTTAGTTTCTTGATACATATTTAATTTTGTTATGCAGTATGTATGTTTCTTTTCCCATTTAGTGTATGATTATGGATCTCATTGAAAAATAAAATATATAATTAAGAGATATGGATTAATAGTAATCTATAATAGTCAAACTTTATACCCATTTTATGTATTTTTCAACATAATAAACAGATATAATTAGATATACAGATGTTCTTCAAACTTTTCAATGATCTAGAGAGCATGGCATTTAACATACTTAATAACCTAAGACTTTTAATGACAATGAGACATGTCTGCTCCTGGAAGCACAAATCTACTTCAGAGAAGATGATAGGCATCAAAGAAACTTTATATGGAGTTTTCTTTCTTTCTGCCAAAATTTAGCCTGTAGGCAAGAAACTGACCTTGACTAGAGACAGTATGCTCTCCAAGTTTGACAAGCAGTATAAAAAAACAAAGTGACCACCCAACCTTGCAAAGACAAAAAAAGACCTTCAAAATTTCTGCTTTACAGAAAAGTCTGTCAGACATTCTAAACCTGTAGGTCAAACACAGACACCCCAACATTACAGAGGAAACTGGACAGGCCGGTACCCATTTCTGTCATTTCTCATTTTACATACTGTTTGCTCTATATTTCCTGTGTACTCTGGTAATATTATATTCTTCTCAGATTTTTGATGGAGTTGAAGACTAGATAATCATAATTAAAGTTTTCCTTAATTATTATAAAAAATAAAGTAGCTATATAACTTTAGAATCACAAAGATATGATAGGGACTAGAGTATTTTCTCTAAATTTGGCAAGTACAAATGCGCTTGACATTGTAACTCTAATTCTTACTTAATAACTGTTTTTCATATATCGTTTCACCATGTCAAGGATAAAATTGTCCTTTTTCATTAGCTAAAAAGAGATAGATGCTGTGAAATAATCCGTCTGTGCATGGTGAATACGTATTGCTTTGGTTGGTTTAGTAGGCTAAGAGCCGAATAGGCTAATTAAGGCAGGGGAGTAAAACTGGGCAGGTTGGGAGGCAGAAAGATTGTGTGAGAATAGTCACAAGCCAAGCACAATATAATCAAGACATGCTAGAAAAGTAAATGCCATGAACCTCAGTGCATCACATAGGTTAATATAAATAGGTTATTTTGAGTTGTATGAACTGGTTAGTAATATACCTGAGCTATTGGCAAAGCATTTATAATTAATATAAATATGTGTGTCTGTTATTTGGGGATAAGTGTGAGAAATAAGTCTGCCTACAACCATCCACCAATTTATGTATCTACCTATATATATTTCAGATTTTAATTCATTTCTACAAGATTTACTCAATATTGTTCCACTGTCATATTTATTACCAATTTTTTTTTGTTATTCATTATGTTCAAGAGAAATCTGTGAACACTTTCATGCTTCTTTGGGATACTTTGATTTAATTATCTAATTTTACATTCATGAATTAACCATTATAATCTCAAAATAAATTTCATTCATTTTTGCATAATTCCTTCATTATAAAGTAACAGATATTAGTTGGTGAATAAATTAATTTGATTAAGAAAATAAGCTAATGTAACCATTTTACTTCTGATAGTTTTGAAAAACTAAGAACAATCCTACAGGATAGACATTAAGCTTTATTCTATTTTTCTACTTGTTTGACTTTTAATGAGATAATTATTCCTTACAATAAAAGCTTCATTTTACATCCTTTCCTTGAGGTAGTGTTGGATAAATCTAATTATTCTTGAATTTGTTAATTACATAACTTTAGTATATTTTTCATTTTATAACAAATAAAAAAATTCATAATCATAAAGATATTCAGTATAATTTAAATTTAAAGTAATCCATGGATTACAGATTATAGTTCTGAAATATGTGTCAAATTTCAATTAAGTCATTATAATTATTTATACATTTTTGTATGAAAAGATAATTTGTATTTTTAAATGAAGCAAAACAACCAAGTTTCTTACTAACTTGTTTGCATTCTTACTTTTGAAAACTATTTTGAAAATTTAAAGGAATAGACATTTTAAGAAATAGCTATTTCCCACTGTCTCCGTGGGTGGTTGCACCCCTCTTGGTCCTGACTTCCTTGCTCATCTTCTCCCTCCTTCTGTTCCTCATTGGGACTTTGGGAGCTCAG
>NW_004949123.1:4640568-4646467 GCF_000317375.1 Microtus ochrogaster | reverse complement strand
CCATCTGTAATGGGGTCTGGTGCTCTCTTCTGGCCTGCAGGCATACAGATAGAATATTGTATACATAATAAATAAATAAATATTTTAAAAAAGAAAAAGAAAAGGAGAGCAATGGAAAAGATATATTGATATAAGTAGGAATTATGGGCTTAGGGTGAAACCTAGTGTAAAGAGAAATTATCTAAGGGTCTGGAAAAATGGCTTGGAGGTTAAGAGCACTGGTTGCCCTTCCAGAGTTCCCTGAGTTCAATTCCCAGCAACCACATGGTGGCTAACAACCATCTGTGAGATCTAGGGCTCTCTTCTCTTGGGCAGGCATACATGCAGACTGAACATTGTATACATAATCAATAAATTAATTAATCAAAAAAAGATTTTTTTTAGAAAAACAGAGAAATTATCAGGAATCCACAAGTATGACCCCCCGCTAAGAATCTTAGCCATAGTAGAGAGGGTGTCTGAAAGGCTCTTACCCTTTAATCAGATTAGTGGCTACCGTAATTGTTATCATAAAACCTACTTCCAGTAACTGATGGAAGCAGAAGCAGTGACCCTCAGGCAAACACTGGTCTGAGCTGCTGAAGTTCAGCTGAATACAAGGAGGGGGGATTATATGAACACGTGGGGTCAAGAACATTATGGAGAAGACCACAGAAACAACAGACATGAGCCAGGAGATTAAGGACTATGGACTGACAACTGAGGAACTGGCATGGACCCTCTGAATGTGGGTGACAGTTATGTGACTGGATCTGTTGGGGAGGTTCTGGCAATGGCACCAGGTGCATGAACTGAGGTTTTAGCATCCTTTCCCTAAAGTAAGCTACCTTGCTCGGCCTTGATAGGGGCGCATGACTAGGGTTCTGCCTCAAGGTGGTATCCCAGACCTTGTTGACTCCCCAAGGAAACTTTATCACCTCTGGGGAGTGAATTGGGGATGGGAAGGGGGAAGGTGGAGTTGAGAGAAGGGGGAAAACTGGGGTTGTTAAGTAAGATAAAAGGTAATTTTTTAAATAAAAAAATGAAAAAAAATTCACTTTGCAAACCAATGCAAGTTACTCCTTCCTCCTATTCTCCCACCCCCACTTCCCCATCCCACCTCCCATCCACTTCTCAGAGAAAGATTAGTCATGGCTCCATCCATAGTTCCTCAAATTTCATAATTTAACTTTTATAGAACACTGCTATTCCATTGTATATATGTACACATGTACATTGTCTATTCACCAATGATTGAAATCTTGGACATTTCCATTTGGGGGGTTCTTGTTAAGAGAGGAATAAATATTGTGAATATTTATTAAACAGTCAAATTTATGAGAATATACCTCTATAGAAAGAATTGTACCACTTCTGAGAACAGTTTCTAAAGACTCCATATTATACTAAGCACGTCTTAAAAACTTCAGCTGCGCCATTGCTAAAGGTAATGTAGTACTTTCTGCTTGCCTGTCAAATCTAAAACTTAAGCTGTACCATTACTACTATATATGCGGTACTTACTACTTGCCCTGCCTAGTCCAGCATGGTAGAGCCTCTGAGAGTCACACACACCACCCCAGTTTCAGGCACACAGCTAGTCCATGTTGCCATTAAGGGAGCTGCAGGAGTCTGCTCACAAACCCTATTTGAATGCTCCATCTCATGAAAGAGCCAGAGGTCATGCTAGCACCATGGCCCATGGCCAAGAGCTACTGTTTTGAAACCATGTGGCTTCTACTCCTGAATCAGTAAGACCTCTCTTGAACTGCAGCACACTGCCAGTTTTTGTTCTTCCCAGTGACCTGGATAGCTTAGACCTAAAATAAACACACTGAAACTTTAATAATTAAATCACTGCTTGGCCCATTAGCTCTAGGTTTTTATTGGCTAACTCCGACATTTTAATTTAACCCATCTCTATTAATCTGTACATCAACTCAAGGCTGTGGCCTACCAGCAAAGTTTCAGCACATCTATCTCTGGCAGAGACTTCATGCTTCTTCTCTTTCCACCTTCTTCTCCCATGCTATAGGCTAAGCCAGTTTTCTTTATTCATTAACCAATAAAATCAACACATAGAAGAACCTGCCAAACCATTAATATAAGTTATATGTTCTTGAGACATTGACAGCTTCATATCCTCATATTATACTGGTGACTTCAATTTTCTGTATTTTACAATTTTAGTCTACATGACAATTAAATTATCTGAAATAAGCCAACCTCGTAGGCTGAGATATTTTTTTTGTCCTGCAACTATTCACAAATAATCATTCATTGGCCTAATATTACTTTCAAATGCTTGGCCAATAGCTTAGGCTTGTAAATCTAACTCTTTCATTTAAATTAATCCATATTTCTTGTGTAGCCTATGTTTAATCAATCTTTCCTTTCTACTTTCTGTCATTCTGAGTTATCTTTTCTCAATAAAAGAGGCTTATCTCCTACTTCTTCTGTCTCTGCTGGTGGCTTCTTTCACTCTGTCCTTCCTTCTCCCAGTATTCTGTCTGTCTCAGAGTGTCTCAACCGATCCTTTCCTGCCTAGTCATCAGCCAATCAGATTTTTGTCAATGACATTTATTAACATTGAGATACATATTTACAAGTTTCCACAACACAGACTCTTATGAGTTCTTTGTGCATTGCTGTAATACTCAGCTGTGTAAACAATAATTATTACTGCAACATTGTCAAAGACAAAGTTAAAGGATATAACATTTGCAGAATCATTGTTGTTAACCTAAGAAATACTAACATTATTATCATGCCTTTTATGCATCAAATCCATTTTCCAACCAGTCCATTTGCCTTCATTTTACATTTGAAAAGGTCAAGTCCCCTGCTTTAAGAATTATGAAACAATGACTGGTGTAGTTTAAATGTTTCTAGGCAACAAAAACTGATGCCTGAATAAAAGGAAGGACATGTCTTTTTAAAACAAAGATAGCATAAACCATGAAGGACGTAGTGACAAAGCAGCTGGCCTGCTATCCTCTGCTGAATCAGTTCTTGACCTATACCCTGTGTTTTTAGTAGCCAGATGGTCTGAGAATTATTTTTAAGTGTGTAATATCAAATAGAAGTCAAGAAGGAATAGGAAATTACAATAATACCTATACAGAATATTGAAAAAATTGGGAAAATAAAAGGAAAAGTTGGATTTGATATACAAAATAATTTTTAGCAACTCCTTATGGACATTACAACTTACAAATTATCATCATTTTGCATCATATTGGTCTCAGAAATACTAGAATTTTTCTTTTTAATATTAACCCTTTCAATGATAATAGCTTAATCGCTTGGCAGATATGAACTATAAATAATCTCATTTATATGCATTTTGCTCTTCTCCCAAAATCCTGTTACTAAATTAATAGATTTTATTGTAATGAATCTGGTAATAAATCTCTCTTTGTTAAAATGTGAATTTCACCACATTTTAAATGAATAAACACAAGTAATAAAATTTTGTTGAGAGATCATTCCACTCTCATTAATATTAACTGATTTATATCTTAAAGATTGTGAAAAATCAGTAGGAAAAACAGTTTTTACTTAACTTTATTCCATTCCCTAATGCATAATAATAGTCTTACTTGACTAAAATTTATTCTGATGAACTGAATTAATGGAGAAAACAAGATGTTTAAATACAGCATGAAAAGTTTATAGTTCATAAGACAAAAACATTTTTATGATATTTGATTTGTTAATTTATGAAATCCTCATTACTATATAAATGCTAATTAGTCACCGTTGTTATGAGACATAAAGAAATATTAGCATTAAATATACAAAGCTGTTATTTTTTGTAAAACTAATTTGTACTTCTATGTTTATTTCTGTTTTCCTAAAGAACACTCCCATTTGAATAATAAAGTTGTAGAATATTACACTAGACTCTATTTTCAAGACAATATGTATAAATTAAGCAAATGAGGTCTATTGATAATCAGTACTCTATAATCCTTAACCACCAATTTGGGTTCCAAATACCACACAACAGACTATATACTTAGTTTAAAGTATTCATGTAACAAAATGTTTAAATATGACAGTGTACATCCTTCAATCATCATGTTCAGATGTTCTCTTAATGCTGGGGTACAAATAAGACCTTTATTAAAGGTCTAATTTCCAATGATCAGTTCTAATGTATACATACGATGCACTTTGACCTACATGTTCATTTCTCATGAAGTAAATACAGTAAGAGAGTATGACAATATTGACACTATACTAGAACATTTATATAAATAAAGCAAGATATATGTAGTATTGTTATATGTCACTATTTTAAGAAGATGTGAGACGCTATGGCTACCTGAACACTGAAGTATAGTACATGACATGGATTTTATCTACCGTTGACTTTTGTACTTGGATGCAAGTGCAAAAGAGAACACTGAGTGACAGTCAGGAAGCTATGACTACAGGTTGTAAAAGGTAGGTATATGAATGAATGATACTCCAGGTAGGAGAAAGGAAAGTGCAAAATTGTATACTATTATATAGAGTGACATAAAATTTGAATGTTTACATACGTTTTAATTTTTCATCTTTCTATTTGAAATTTTGTACTATAGTTCTCTATGAGTAACAGAAACAATATACATTATTTCTTGATACAGTGAAATACAGATAGGATCAAAGACAAAAATTATTTTGTTGTATGAAATTCTATTGATGTACCAATTTAGTGCTTCTAAGTAAACCATAGGAGAGCATTGTATAATCTGTATTTTTATATAAATATATGTATTTATAAAATCTATTTTTAAATAAAAGTTATGAAAAATGTAGAACTCAGCTTGTACATAGTGTCAATGTTTTATGTGATATTATGTCTAAGATATATATGTATATATATATATATATATCAGTTTCCCCCTTAGAGACACATTATGTTTATATTTTGTATTATTTACAGTGATTTTATTGACTAATTTAATTATTATTTTGTTTGTATAGTTTAATGAGATTCTTACATTAGCTTGCTTGTTTATCTATTTTCACTCCTCTGCCATTTTCCTGACATCAGTGAGAATTTTTATTGGTCTAGCCTCACATGGTAGTACATGCACTTAAAACCAGAACTGACAAAGCAGAGAAAGAGGAATCTCTGATCTTGAGGCCAACTAGGGCTAGATAATAAGACCCTTTATAAAAACAAAGAAAATCCCAACAATTTTAAATTGTTATTTTGAAAATACATAATAATTCTTGATTTTTTGATTCTAAGACCCATAATAATTATATTTCTATATATCTATTTATATATCCCTATCTATGAATGTTTGTGTATATATGTATGTCTGTGTCTATCTGCCTTTCTATCTATCTATATTTTCTTTACCTATGTAAAAGTTTAGAACTTCAAGTAATATATCTCAATCATATAATTCTTAGCACCAGTAATTTATGATGTTTATGATACATATGTAAGACATATTAAAATTCTTAATTTATGATGCATTTAATACATTTCATTAACAGATGTAAATATTTAACTAAATAGATGATAGGTTTGATATCATACTTACCCTAATTCTGTCCTTCCTTCTCTAAAATGCATGGTTGTGCTATAATTTGTCTTTCTTTTAAAGGAAAGGTATCTAGCATTCATTTTAGAGCCATTTTTCTCTTAGTGTTTATTCATTGGGTAGAGTTTGTTTCACTAAAGGAATTTAATGGATATGCAATTGTCTATTGATGTTTATTTTCTTTCTTTTTTTTCTTTCTTTTTTATTAAGAAAGAAAAAAAAATTTTCCGCCTCCTCCCAGCCTCCCACTCCTCCCACTCTCCCCCCCTCCCAACCTCTCCCCCTCCTCTCCCCCTCCCTCTCGAGTCTGAAGAGCAGTCAGGGTTCCCTGCCCTGTGGAAAGTCCGAAGTCCTCCCCCCTCCATCCTGGT
>NW_004949123.1:4629846-4634687 GCF_000317375.1 Microtus ochrogaster | reverse complement strand
GCTCTGGGTGGGTAGCCTTAGAGTAGGAGCTTAAAACTGTTCTTGAGCACTGGTCCTAGCATAGAGCAGGGCAGGGTTGGGGAGCTTATTTTCTTTCGATAACTTAATGATATTCCTTTAACTATCAGAGGACAACAAATTTGTCCACATTATTTCACAAATATTTATGCACATGTGAGTTCTCAAAACTTGGGTTTCGATAACCAGATATTCTTCTTAACTTGAAGAGTAAAATGATGCAGTCCATTTCTCACCTTACACCCCAAAAGTATGCAGATATCAGCTTTAAGTTATGACTCATCTGATACTGTATGTATAAGAAACTAGATATCTCCATATCTGGCTCTTTACTTTAAAGGAATTTCTTCTCCATGGTCTGCTTTTGCATGTTTGCTACCAGAACATTGAGACTAATTCAATATTTATTATTCAACATTCCAAATATTATGTATGACTTGGTATTCCTGTCACAATTAAGCAGCTATAATGAAAGCAGAAGCTCTGAGTCTTCTCTTGTCTATGTTTCTGTCTCCCGTACTTTCAGTGCTTGTGTTTCTGCATATCAGCAAAAATAACACCTTGAAGAGATCTAGGATTCATACACAGCCACAAGAGAAGAAAGAACAACTTCTCTTAAAGGAAAATATTCTATAAGATAATATTCTCTAGTTGGTTTTGCTGACGGTGTCTATTACAAAGTTTCACTTTCAAAGAGTTTTTTGACCAGTGCCTTCAAGACCAAGCAGAAGAAGGCAGTAGATTCTATTTAGATTTATTTTCCAACTTTGACTAGTCTTCCTTCCACCCTCTATTATTTTCTTTTTGGAGTACTAAGGAGGCATTTATTTTTTCATCTATATTTCACCCAGAGTTTTACTATCTATCAATAACTGAGCAAAATAAGCTGTAGTGGTTTCAATCAATCTTTGACAAAATCAGAATCTTATCACCACTATTATTTAATGAATAGCTATTAAAATCAATCACAAATTCATTTTTTATCTTATAATTAATGGTTGTTTGAATACATTCAGCATTTCTTTCAGTTGTTCAGTGGTCTAAAATAACTTTATGTTCTGTCTGAAAAGTTAGTATTACTTTTATCTTACTAAAATTGAAAAACTGGATTTTCTCCTTATTTTAACTAAGAATAAGGTTTATATGCTACCATATTGATTAAGACTAATTAAAGTTTACTTAATTCCATATGACATCTACATAAACCATTCGACTTCTGAAATATAATTGTCCTAACTGTAGTAATAGCTAAATGTTGTGCCACTGATTGCTTGTAATTGAGACATTCCTGCTTGGAAGAATTTCTAGCTTTCAGAAAGTAAATAAAACATTTTTTTTTTGAACTTTAAGACACCTTTTCAAGAGTTTCCTGAAATTTATAGGATGAACAATTTTACTTCTCAAAGTAAGTATTTGTTGGGAAAAGAAGTTCTTATTGGCCAAACTACCTTCAATTTTATGTGGAGATACAGAAATGTAAGTTGTCACCCATGCTGGCATATGTGTTTTTGGCTATGGAGTAGCTGTCACCAATGCTTTTATGCATAATCATCATACAAGCATGCCCTTGGCTTGATTGTACTTCCTGCCTACTCACGTAATATTATCTCTCTTCTCAGTCCTTTGATGGATTAGATAGTCATAGTTATCTTCCTCTTATGACTTAGCTAAGCCATTTCCAATGCAAGACTTAGACTCCTTAGGATAGAATATTTATGACAACATATACCATGTTTTTCTTGCTTAATACTTTTAATACTGGGTATAATTCTAATTTTATACTTGATATATGTTCCTAGTGTATATAGTTTGTTACTGGGTTTGGAACTCTCTTATTTAGTCAAAAGGGGGAAGTGATGGGGAACATCAGTTAGCCCATGATGTTTAAAAGGTTGGATCAGGATAGGGTGTGACCTTTGTGTACCCAGAGAAAACCCCCTACCTGCCCAGGGCTTGCTTTTTCTAGTTCCCATGTTACAAAACTGAGATTGGACTTTTTGTTCCTGTTTTGTGAGTTACCCCTTAAAATAAAGAAAAGATAATTAGAATATTTTGGAGTTAGGTTGGGATTCTTTGACCTGTATCCTCACCCCTCAACAGTTGGCCAATCTTTTTAATCAGATCTTATTCTGGAGAGACTCTAGTGCTGTATAGGATTTATTCTTAAAGACATTAGTGACACAGATTTGACTATCATTGGATGAGAACTTGTAATCATTGTCTTGTAACCAGAAAGAAACACAGCAAACACCCAGTATCCCTTTCCTCTCTCTACATTTGACCTAGGTCTCCTGTCCATGGACAGTCTCTTTACAAGACAGGTTTCAAGTGAATTTCTTTCTTTCTTCAGGACTGCAAGCAGAGAAGCCTGATTAGCTTTTTATTACGTTTTTCATTTGTACCCCATGCCAAAGTTACATGAATTAGTGATGAGCTATGAGAAGAATCCTGCCTCAGAATTTTGCATGTAATGTTCTTTTCATTCTTCTTGTAGAACCAGGAAAAGACAGCAGAGTATTTAAAGGCAAACAATTCAAATAGGCTACCTAGACAGTATTTCTCTGGGATGGAGTTTATTGTCTCTCTGTTATGTAGAGGTTATTTCGGTAACTGGTAAAAAATATTACACTAAATTTTGCTATTTGAGTAACTAAGAATAAAAATTAGTCTGGTAATTAACACTCACACAATCACATACACATATATGTAACATAAATCTCATAATAAATATTAGCATGGAGATTAATTTCTTTGAAAAATATTGATTTTTTTAAGAATAGCTCATGGTTTGAAATTTCTTCCTTTTTGGACTTTTCAATCAATGGTTTCAGTGAAGAATATCTTTTGTCTTTTTTTCAATTCTAATTGAAAATAATTACATGATATTCCCTTTACCTCTTCTCTTTTCAATAGCTTTAAATCTTTCCATTAATGTTCCTTTTCAAATACAGAACTATTAATCTTTCATCTAATATCTATCTACCTATCTTTCTTGTCTATCTATCTATCTATCTATCTATCTATCTATCTATCTATCTATGTAACATCTATCTATCATCTATCTCTCTCTATATTTGTATATATAGCTATAAAAATAAACATATGAATACAATTTTCAATTATCCTTATTCACTAATCCTGTGTATTTGAGGGTATTAGGACCTCAGCCTTAGAGTCTCCTCTTTTACTTTCTAATATGTGCAGAATTTTCTCTATCAGTCTTTTGCACCAATATCATAGTCCAACTGCAATAGACCCAAGTGTTTGATCATTCACCAAAATTTCAAATCCAAGATAAAATAAACTTTATTTAATTTGGTTTCCTAAGCAAAGACTTAGCTGACACAGTTAACTCTATTTGTGTTTTATAATGTTGTACTTTCTCACAACTTGCGGTTCTTCTCAGTTAAAGTGAAATATATTTCCCTTGTCTTCATCAATATATATAATGATTGACAAATTGGAATTGGGCCAATCTCTGGGGAAGACATTATCTTTTCTCAATGAAATTCAATTGTCTGTAGCTTCTTTTATAAAACTTCAATTTGTTTCATTCTTTAAAAAGTTATCTCAAATGTTCTCCCAAACCTTTCTTCTGTTGTGTGTTTTCTTGCAAGAACTTGGTACAATCAGTTCTTTTGTGAGTTATGGACACTCAGAAGCATCAGAGTCTTTGGATCTTTAGAAATAACAAACATTGTTTGCTATTTTGCAAATATGAAAGGAAGATCTTGTTTTTACTCCATGTTTCAGTAAAGCATAAAGAAATTGATCAACTGCTTTGGGTGAAATAATAATTCTCTAATGTCTTCTATAAAATTTTATCCAACTCCCAATATCGTATATATTAGTAAAATCCTAAGTCATGTTTACATTCCAAGTATTATGTTACCATTAGCATCAATTATAATTTTAACTTCCTAATTTTCTCTAGTTCCTCAATTTAATCCAGTTCAATAGATATTACTGTAAATTAATATATTCTCTTTATATTTGCTATTTTCTTACATTTCTGTTTAGTTAGACATGTGCTAGACATTTTCTAAATATTGCTTAAACTAAACTGCTATATGTATCATTTATTTCAGAATTATAAATAGTTAATCTTTATTATTAAAATAAATTATTAAACATGATTGCTATTGTTCCTTCAGGGGGAAAACAACCATTTTCAATGAATAAATATCTAGATTTTCCCAATTGGTCGGTGAACTGAACCTTCTGGGGGCTAAATGCATGCAGACAGGTGGTGCTGACAAGGAAGGCACTTAAAAATGTAAAACAGCTTCTCAGAAGAATAAAAGATATTAAATTTTTGAAGGTCACATCTGTACATTCTAACTGGAGGGCAGATTGCACTTCCTCCCATACCCCTGAGACCAGTCTGTATCAAACAACAGAGCTAAATAAGCCATTTTCTCCTAATCATATTTTATTACCACTCTATACATTAATAATCCCTCCTCAATAAAATTATGCATTCGATTGGAGAATATTTCAGTTTGAAGCATTGCCTTTTACTTTTTTCCAGGTTGTGAATCTGGATATCTCAGGCTATACAATTTGAATTCATTTTCCATCATGATTTGTTTTTGAGGCTTACCATGGCAATGGTTCAATTATGAATATGCAAACAGCATGAGCAATGCCTTGACCTTGCAAATATTTCTGAGAGTTGCTACAGCTGATGCTACCTTACAAGTACTATTACTTTTTACTTTAACTGTTCTATTGAACATAGAACTTTAAATGCTTAATATGCATTAGAACATTTTTGTAGAAATAGGAGCGGCGGGCTGCGTCCCGGCACCCGGCCGCCCACA
>NW_004949123.1:4608310-4626679 GCF_000317375.1 Microtus ochrogaster | reverse complement strand
GCATTCTGCTCTGTTTACTCCTCCCTCCTGTTTTAACCTATCAGGGCAAGCAGCTTCTTTATTTAATTAACCAATGACCTTCCTCCATCACATTTTGACTGTATTGCATCTCCTTTAACTGTTTTATTGAACATAGGACTTTAAATGATTAATAGCTATTAGAACATTTTGACTATATTGCATCTACTTTAACTGTTCTATTGAACATAGGACTTTAAATGATTAAATTAATTAGAAAAATTTCACTGTCTTGCATCTATTTTTACATAATTTATATATAATTTCAAGGCACTCAAAATTTGTGCCATCCAGTATTCTGTTTCACATTTTTCAATTTTTAATGAGATAGTCACCATAGGCTTATGCTTGAACACTTGGTTACAATTCAGTAGAACTATTTGGAAATAATTAGGAACTTGGCCTTGTTGGAGGAAGAATTTTGCTGGTGATGAGTTATGAGGTTTCAACAGCCTACCCCAAACCTTGTCAGTTCTCTCATTGTTTGGGCCTTCAACCTGTGACTCAGTATACATACTCTCATATACTATTCTAATTCTATGTCTGCCTGCTTCTATACCATCCTATGATCCAATAATCACATATCCTAAGCCTCTGGAACCATAATAGCCTATAATATTTGTATCCTTTATAAATGGCTTTGGTCATTTTTAAGTAGCTATGAATCCAGTAAAATGATTTAAGTCACTAATCCTGTGTATTTGAGGGTATTAGGACCTCAGTCTTAGGGTCTTCCTCTTTTACTTTCTAATATGTGCATAATTTTCTCTATCAGTCTTTTGCCCCAACATCATAGTCCAAATGCAATAGGCCCAAGTGTTTGATCATTCACCAAAATTTTAAATCCAAGATAAAATAAACTTTATTTAATTTGGTTTCCTAAGCAAAGACTTAGCTGACACAGTTAACTCTATTTGTGTTTTATAATGTTGTACTTTCTCACAACTTATGGTTCTTCTCAGTAAAAGTGAAATATATTTCCCTTGTCTTCATTTTAAATCCCATGTACAGAATCTAAATAAGAAGTGAATATCAGTTCTCTTCCCTTGGGCTCCATACTAGGTCCCAAAACAACAACAGCCATATGGGAGACCAGGTTGGTCTTAGAAATTTCTCGTAAGAAAAAGTCCACTGCCCACATTTAAAATCTTCCCAACAATCCTAGACTGCATACCCTCCTGTGTCCCCATCTTCCCCACCTTTGGCTCCATGTCCCAGTCTGCAATACCAAAAGAAGTCTGCTTCACCAGAGGCCAGACTCTATCAAGTGACCCCCAGGTCTACAAATTTAGAAGAATAGTTCTGCTTTACCAGAGGCCAAGCTGAATCTGAGGACCCTAACACAAGCAGTTGTCCTGGAGACCAGGCTAGTATTACAGACCCCAGAGGCCAGAAAAGATCTAGGAGCCCCAGTCTGCACCATCTCCACTCTGCTCTATATCTTCTCCTTCAACTTCAGAAGAAGACTTTGGCTTTACCAGAGGCCGTTCCAGATACAGCGACCCCAGCAGACTGAAGACCTAGTCACCAGAAACCTTAGCAATTTAGGCAAAATTTTCAGATAGGAGAAAGAAATCAAGGAACAAAACAACCATATTCAATGACAGTCACAGGAATCCACACTAGACGTGTAACCATCCAAAATCCAGATGGTTAAGTGGCAGCATAAGAACACAATAAATTACAGAAAAGGCAAAACTGGGAAACAAAAGCCTCACTAGAGCCCAGTTATCCTACAACAGCAAGACCTGAACAATTCAACTGATGTAAAAGAAAATGACCCTTAGAATTACTTTAAGAACATAATAGAGATCCTTAAAGAGGATTTGAAAAATACGATAAAGATATCAAGGAAAACACAAAATGAAACTGGAAAATGGCCTATCCTCCTGTAACCTCAGTGAAACTCTGAAACACAGCTTGCTCCAACACTGAGGGGGCTTAAGAGGTGAGTGAACAGTCACACAGGAGGATGTCCCACCCTCTAGGTCCTCCCCGGTGTGACAAAACTCTGGCCAGTCCCAAACTCCCTAGGCTTTTCTAGCCAGCCAACAGGGAGTTGCCTGCAGACAGGCTCCCCCAAACCACAAACCCCTACAGCCTTCTAGCCACACCCCGCTCCCAAACTCATGTATCCTCCTGCAACCTAGGTGGAACTCTGAAGCACAGCTTGCTCTAATTCTGAAAAGACTTAGTTGAATGAGCTGTCACAGGGTGGGATGCCCCACTCTCTAGGTCCTACCCAGTGGGACAAAACCCCAGGCCCCTCCCCCACTCCCTCAGAGTTCTAACCAGCCAGCAGGGAGTTTCCTATAGCTAGGCTCCTGCAAAACCCAAACCCATCCACTGGACACCCTAAACTAATAGCCACACCCCACTGAAAGCTGAGAGCTTGCTATAATACTGAGGGAACCAAGATCTTGCTACAACACTGAGGAGATTAAGAGAGAGCACCAAGAGAGCATGCAGATCAAGCAAGCAGGCTTATAGAGACCTCAGAGGCTTTCTGAGACAGACATTGACACTACAGAGCAGACCAAGAAAAACTCCCAAACACTCAGACAACCACTGCAAAGATTGAACAAAAACACTGTTATAGGGAGAGGGCAAAATTCATCAGCCATTTTTCTCTGTGTCTTGCCAAATCCCTGTCAGAATCTTTTGTGAAGCAGGAATCCTGAAGGACCATCCCACCTTGTATTGCAAAGTTCAACAGTCACTTTCCTGAGATTCCTGCATGTCCAGTTTATACAGCGTGCTGTCAAGCAATCAAGGCAAAAGCAGTTTCTTGCCCAAATGGCTACTCTTGTCGCACTGAAAGCAAACTCTTACGAAGTTTCTTTGACATCCATCATTTTCTCTAAATTTTGTTATGCTATGAGCAGATATGCCTCATTGTCATAAATATCTTATAATAACAAAATACTTTAAATGTCATATTCTTTTTTTCTTTTTTTAAAGATTATTGATTTTATTTTCAAAAATTACAGGACACTGTAACATCAGAGTTAAGTAAATATTACATTCCTAAATGCTTTCATTATAAAACAAAGTCACCATAGCTGCATACAATTTCTGTTTAGGTTCTTTTCTTTTTTTAAAAAAAGTAATTTTTATTGAGTTTTATATTTTTCTCTGCTCCCCTCCCTGCCTCTCCCCTTCCCCCTTCAACCCTTCCCAAAGTCCCCATACTCCCAATTTACTCAGGAGATCTTTTTTTCCTACTTTCTACTTCCCATGTAGATTAGATCTATGTAAGTCTCTCTTAGTGTTCTCATTTTTGTCTAAGTTCTCTGGGACTGTGGTTTGTAGGCTGTTTTTTGTTTTTGGTTTATATTTAAAAAACACCTATGAGTGAGTACATGTGATAATTGTCTTTCTGTGTCTGGGTTACCTTACTCAAAATAATGTTTTCTAGCTCCACCTATTTTCCTGAAAAATTCAAGATGTCATTATTTTTTTTTCTGTTGTGTAGTACTCCATTGTGTAAATATACTACATTTTCCTTATCCATTCTTTGGTCGAGGGGCATTTAGGCTGTTTCCAGGTTCTGGCTATGACAAACAAAGCTGCTATGAACATAGTTGAGCACATGTCCTTGTGGCACTGTTGAGCATCCTTTGGATATATACCTCAAAGTGGTATTACTGGGTCTTGAGGAAGGTTGTTTCCTTATTTTCTGAGAAATTGCCACACTGACATCCAAAGGGGTTGTACCAGCTTGCATTCCCACCAGCAATGCAGAAGTTTTCCCTTTTCCCCACAACCTCTGCAGCATAAGTTGTCATCACTGTTTTTGTTAAATGCCATATTGTATAGAGAAGAGGTTTCAAGATTGGACTGGATGGGTTAGGATGAAAATCTGAGAGATCAGGTATTGGGAACCAATGAGGAGAGTACTGAAAGAGACTATTGAAATGGGGACAGATATCAGAGTTAGGTAAAAATCTAGGCCAAGGGAATCTTCCAGGAATCTACAAGGAAGAGGAAAGACCAAAGCTTAGACCCCTAGTCATAGCAGATAGGTAACCTGACTGGGCATTTCCTCTAACCAGATTGGTGCCTAGCCTAAATGTAATCAGAGACATGGCATCTAGCAACTAACGTAAACAGATGTCAACTCATAGTCAAACATTATGTGGAATTTGGTGAACCTAAAGAACAGGAGGCAAAATGACTGTAGGAGCCCAAAAGGTCATGGACACCATAGGAGAATTCAGTGAATCAGCTAATCTGGGCTCCTCAGGGCTCACAGAGACTGAACTGACAAAAAGGGAGCCTGCATGGGACTTGCCAAGGCACTCTGCATATATGTTATAGTTGTGTAGTTGGTCATCTTGGGGAACTCCTAACAGTAAGAAGAGGGTCTACTTTCGACTCTTTTACAGGCCTTTGGTACTCATATCGGGCCACTTTGCTCCACCTTAACATGTTGGAAATTGTTTAGTCTTATTTACATCTTGATTTACCAGGTTTGTTGAAACTCATGAGAGACCTGCTCTTTTGGGTTGCTGGGGGGAATAGAGGGAAAATGAAGGATAACCAACTAAAAAGAGAAGTGGAAGGGAAATCTAGGGCTAGAATATAAAATAAGTCAATACATAAATTTATTAAAAGAGTGAATCCCCAATATCCCTGGTCATTAGGCCACACATTAGTTTAGATTTTAAACAGTTTCCCTCCAGACTTCCAGCACTGGATTTATATCTTTAATTACATTTTGTGTATAAAACATAATTTTATATGTAAGGGAAAATAGTTCATAATTGACATTTTTCTCAGTTTATTTAAAGATAACATAGTATGTCTTTTACCTAAATGCTCTAATATTTCATTCAAACTCTAATAATATCATGAAATTTGAAGCCAAATGGATGAAGCCAGAAAAAAAAATCATCTTGAATAAGGTATCCCAGACCCAAAAAGGCAAACAGGGTGAGCAATTGGAACACCAACCCAACCACATAAGCTTTGGTCCTGCCTGTGGAAAGTGCTAGGATAATGGTGGCACAGAGGTTAAGGAGGTGGCCAGTCAGTGACTGGTCCAGGTTGAAATTTATGCCACTAGAATGAATCCACTGCTTACAATGCCTGGACTGCCAGAACCCAGAACTTAGATGGCCCAGAGACCTAGGATAGATCCAAGCATGATAGAAGAAGAAATAAAGTCAAGTTGATGAAGGCTAGTGATATTCTGTTATACTCATAGATTGGTGACTACTCCAATTATCATGAGATGGGCTTAATCTAATAACCGACAGAAGCAGATGTAGAGACACACACTCAAACATTAGGTCAAGCTCACAGAATACTGTTGGAGATAGAGAGAAAGAATTGAAAGAGACAGATGGGTCCAGGTCACCACAAGAAACCATAAAGAATGAAATAAGTTCAGCTCAGAAGAGCTCACTGAATCTGAAACAACAAACAGAGAAACTGCAGGAGACAGACCTAGGCCCTCTACATATATATGACAGGTTTGTAGATTGGGCTACTTACAGGACTTGTAGCAATGGGGGCAGGCATTATTGCTAACACTTTGACGGACTCTTGGGAAACTATAACTTGTATTGCCTTTCTAAGCTCAGTCTTAATAGAAGCAGAGGTGCTTAGTCTTACTGCCACTTGTTACGATTTTTGCTATCCGTGGGAGGACTCCCCCTTTCTGAACAGAAAAGTAGGAGAATATTGGGGTGGGGGAAAGTAAGGAAGGCACAGGAGGAAATAGAAGAAGAGGAGAAAGGGGATATGTACTTGGAAGTAAAATAAATAAATAAATAATTTTAATAAATAAAAATAAGCACTTTTATTTATACAGTATGTGCCCTTGTTTTCTCAGGGGACTTAATTTTCTCCTGTAAAACGCAGTCCATTAGGGAGATATGTAATGCAGTCAGTTAGTATGATACATGTAATGCTTAGATACTCAGATTTAAAGGGGTGTTAAATGCCTTTACATGCAAAAATATGGTCATAATTGAAAATAATTTCTCTCAGCAGATCTATGAGTTAACAGTGTGAAGGGGTGGTGAGATAAGAGAGAAAAGTGGCCAAAATGGAAATTCGTAAAGTGACACATCTTTAGGTGACCTACACAAGACTCACTTACCTCTGTTTATGACTTGTTTCCAATGACAATGTTTTGCATTCCTGTTATACCTCCTGAAAATCAGCATCTTATTGCCTGGAAGGCATCAGTAAATGAGGGACTTGAAAATATTCAAGTTCATCCTACAAGTACGTGTTCTACTGCATGTTTACATAGAGATCACAATGTAGGTAGCACTGACATTGTTTAAAGGATATGTTGATGTGTTCAACATGTCAAAAGGTACAGGAAAAACCCTTCTAGGAAAAGAATGGGCAACTTTTAGTGTGTATAGAAAATGCAGAATGAAAAAAATAGAAAGGAACAGTCCCTTAACCAAGGGAGTAATTTTAACTCTTCTATATTTTGGTCAGATACAACAAACCGAAAGACAATGCCCAAGGCAGGGCAATATTTCGTGTTTTTCCTTGTAATGCCGGGAGGTTTTGCTGTTTGGTTTTGTGTCATTGCGAAGTAAAACAAAATTACATTCAAGTAATTATGTAGGTGTGTGTGCTTTTAGGCTTCATATGAACTTCCAATAAAATAAAATATTTATCTATGACAATGCCAATTCAGAACTTTTTATCACTATTGAGGTATGCCAGGACTCTGTCCTTGGAGGACAACTTCTAATTTTCCTGTTTTCAGATGTTAGATAATGAGCTGATAGATTTTTTCTCAACTTGTAAAGGAGTAAAATGATTGTTTGCACTATTGCTTTATGAGAAAATTTTTGAAAAATATTATGGAGAAAATTTAATTTGCTATCATAAGCATATTTATCATTCCTATCCAGATGAGCAAAACATAAGATTCGTGCATCTATTTGTGGATTTTACCAATATTTACAAGTATATTCAAGATTATGGAGGTTTATTTATATCATACTGATAAAGGGTTACAAATAGCTTTAAAAGTTACATAGCACTTTTTTTAGTACTTTCATTCTCAACATATATGATCTAAAATATTGTAAATTTAATGGGGAAAAATATATGACTATCTCCAAAACATATTATAGAATTATACAAGATATAAAATACTCTCAAAGAATTTAAAGAGTATAACTAGGTAACTATTGGCATTTTAAATGTTCATGAAGACTCAAATTATTTCAGCCTATTTTAAATATAAATTTAACATTTTATCAGAAACTATAAAAAGGCTTGTAAACATATAAACATTCTTACCTGTTTTATATATTGTTCAAATTCTCATTATGTGTACACAAAATTATGTCATATAGTCAAAACTTACCCATTTATTAAAACTCATTCCAGGCATATGCAACATCTCCACAAATATCTACAAATGTTCTCAGAGGAAGTTTTGTTTCTGAGAAGCTATAACTCCTTTGGTTAACTGACTATTTATTTATTCTTTGTTTAAACTTAAAACCACATATTCTTGACATAAAAGTGCTCTGAAGAGCAGAGAATGAAAATGATTATTACTATGCACTTGTTACACAGTTCAGCATGTAGTATAGTCAATGAATACAAAATAGATTAAGGATAAATAACTTTGCACACTAAATTTGCAAGCAAATTCTTAATTTGTAAAAATCGTATTTACTATCTAGCCTAGACTACCTATCATGTAGGAAGAGAGAAAGGATGGAAAAGTTGGAGAGACTACAGGTAGAATGGTGATACTTATATATCTCAATTTTAGTAATATTTTAGGAATGTTGATTCACATACATAGTATAATAATTTATAGTGATAAATAAATAACCATATAGAGCAAACTATTCGAATAAGTCACCCAAATTATAAAAATCTTAAGTATACTTCTTGCTACTTTTAAAATCAGAACAATGCAATCACTTTGATTTCAAGTAATAGGAATTCCTTAAAAATAAAAAAAGAACTGTTTATGTCAATTCAATCCATAAAAATTACCTCAGAAATTTTGTACAAAAAATGAACTTGAAGGCACAATTTATATCTGGATTCCTAAGGAATAAGGGTTAAACTATAGTATGACAGGAAAATAAACATTTAAAATCCATATAGAACTTCATTTTGTTAACCCCTCCTTTACAAGTTTATCAAGAAAAAAATCCACAGTGAAACTGGCTTATAATTAGAAAGAAATATTAGAAATTAGAGTTTCTTTAAGAATTATGTGTACTAATATAAACTTTGGGCATATGATTAAATTATCAAATTATCTTTTGTATATAAAGATGCAGGAAAAGGCAGAGTGTTTCTAAACATTATTTAAGAATATCAAATCATGGAAACAGTATATGTAAAAGTCATACCTTTTGGCGCTCCACCCTTCTTTCCAAAAAACAGAGACAACAGATTGGAAACTGTCAGAAAACTCCATATTTTTCTTATACTTTTTTCCAGTTATGAAAAGACAGAAAAATCCCTAAGTGTGTCTACATTTGAAACCCAAACAATCATTAAAATAACAAAGACAAAAGTAAATATAATGGACCTTAAGGAAAATAAAAACCATGTTAGAGGTTAGTAGCTAGATATGATAGGTAATAGTTTATTTGGCTTCTATAATCTCAATAAATCAAAGCAATGGAGTTTATGCCATGGGATAATTATCTCTGATTTGCTGCTGAAGGATTATTTATGATTTTCTATAAAATACGCTGTCAAAAATCTCAGTAGTATTTATGGAGTAGCTTAACTTTTTAAGTGCCTTCTGCTAGACAAAATTTTTAAATAGGGAAAATAAAATATGTTCAGCATTTTCACAGTCAACAGGTCTGGTGCAATTTTTCATTGATATGAATAATTAAGAAATGTGTGAATGATGCCTGGACTTATTATTTGTTTACTTGTAAGCAATATTAACTAAACTTAACTGAACTATCCCATTCATCTTGTGCTTTCATATGCAAAATTGTATTCAGACAAGCTCATTGAGATAGCTGTTTGGAAATTATCTAGATATGTTGATGACACTAAAGTTGGTTTAATACTAATAAACTTATACGTAATTTAACTGATAAATATTGTTTTACAATATTTTAAATATAATTGTCATTGTGACTGATAAAGTTGTTTCTATAATGTGTAATTATTAATTTTGCTAATGCATTGTCATTCTTTTAGTTAGAATAGAGTTGAACTAGAAGTTCCATTTATTCAATGAATTTGTGACCACTTAGGAAAAAATAATTGTGTTTCTATAGAAATAAAACATGGAGGGGGCTGGAGAGATGGCTCAAGTGGTTAAGAGCATAGCCTGCTCTTCCAAAGGTCCTGAGTTCGATTCCCAGTAACCACATGGTGGCTCACAACCATCTGTAATGAGATCTGGTGCCCTCTTCTGGCCTGCAGATATACACACAGACAGAATATTGTATACATAATAAATAAATAAATATTTTAAAAAAATGAAATAAAACATGGAGAGTGCCAAAATACTGGTGTAATTGATCATAATTTATGGTAATATATACAATAAAATTATAGAGCTAGTGACTTTACATATATTATAAAATTGTCTTATTCTTTACAAACAAATAGGAAACAAAATAAAATGAATAACTAAATCATTTTTTATTTTTATTCAATTTGTGTATTTTTGCGTGAATTTCTAAAAGAGCTGTGTCTGTGATTTTTTTCTCAGCTTCTTTATCATTTGTATATAGGAGGGCTATTGATTTTCTTGAACATATATATATATGCAAAGTATTTACTATAAATAGAGTTATTTTCATGACATATAAAGTCAGTTTTCCTAAAACAGTGTATATGCTTAATTTATTAGCACAAATCAACCTAAGGAATTTCAGTTGTATTATGTTGTGATCATTGTTATTAGTTTAACATATAAAGAAGTAGTAAATATTGTACATATTTAAAATACTCTTTATCAGTTATGTATATGCAGGTGTTTGTTCATGAATTTTGAACACACACACACACATGCCTTGCATTGTGGAATCCAGAAGAAAATCCATGGTGTTAAACTTCAGCTGTTACCCCTTTTCTTATTAAATTTTTATTAAAATATAATTATATCATTTCCTTTTTTTGTCCTCCTCTAACTCCTCTTTCCTTTCAAAAATAAAGTTTTTTAAAATTATTATTATTATTACTTGCACACAAATGTAGACAAATACACATTTATCTACATTATTATGAAAATACAGCCTGATGAATAATATAATGTGGGTTTTGCATATATTATTTTGAGGCTGACTACATTTTATTAGATAGCTAAGTATGGGCCTCATCCTGAGTCTGGGCTTATTATCTCTCTCCCAGCTGTCATTTACATTTAATTCTTTGTCTGTAAGCAAAAAAAGTATGACATTTCCAACTTGCATATTATCATGACTATTGATTTTCTCATTGTTTAAATTTTACTTTGTCTACCATATTGTTGAGATCATGGTTGTAGTTCCCCTGGTCCTCTGGCATGTAAAACTATCTGACCTACTCTACTTGGATGTTCCTAGAACCTTAGTGGCATGAGTTGAATTGGAGATGTATCTATTGTTGTTGGGCTTCCCAGAATTTGTTGAACTCTGTAGAATGGTCATAATATATGTTTTGTTTGTGTGTATTCTTGGTTTATAAAGGCCTTCTTATTTGGCTGGAAATTTCAGGGCAGACATAGTTAAACCCCAATCCCAGAAATCTGATCTCTGCCTTCCCATTTTGGAACTATAAGAAAGTGCTAATTTAAATGGCTTTTTCCCCACATCAGATTTGTATCCTATCAATGTGTATGGATCATAATTTTTTAAATCATATAAAAATTAATAATATAATTTTATCATCATTATAGAATTATATATTTTAGAGGTCCTTGGAGTCCAAAACAAGAAGTTAAGTTGCCTACCATCAGCAACATAATGAGGTCTTAATACTTTACAAAGAATAAGTAGTCTGACAGAGAATGCAGTATACTGTCATGCTATATAAACAAATATTTTAGAAGTATGTTATTTATATAAACTGGATATCTTGACAAAAATCTTTTTGCATCTCCATTGTATATTGTGTAGTAGATGAATAAAGAGGTTCTTGAGTTTAATCCATACTAAACAGTGCTTTTAATCAATCCCTTTTAGATGGCAATCCTGAGTGGGCCATGAAGCTATGAAGAGTCTTAGCATGAATAGCTAAGAGTTAAGAGGAGTCTTAACTTGGATGCTAAGCTAGTCTATCAGGTAGAATAGAGAAATGCTCATGGCTAACATGTCTAACAGTGAGTCTCCTCCCCTTTAGTACTTCTGTGTGTAAGAAAAAGTCTAAAGCAACAGTCTCACTTTCACTGTTTCCTTTAGGTAATAGGAACAACTGATAATCTATATACAAATATGCACATGGGCTATAGAATTGTTTCATATCACATAGAATTAGTTATACAATGAACTGTTTTCAGAAGTTTATTTAAAATATTAATATACTTTATTTTAAAAGAAAAATGTGAACAAAGGAAATGAAAAACAAATTATTCCGAATGATTTTGACATACAACATATTTTTTCTTGTTATAAAACAACCAAATGATTTGAGAAATGACTCTCAGCAAAAGTGATAAATATATATTATTGGTAAATTTTCTTTAATATATCAATCATTTTTTTCATTTCAACTTTTGTGACATATATATGTATGTATCACAAAAAAATAATTTTTTTGCACTGAAATCAGAGTTAATCTGTTTCTTTGGAGTTATTTCAAATTATTATAATAAAATAGTATTTGATAAAGTCATTATGTTTTCTTAAATATAATTATTAATTTTACTGTAATTTAAAAAACTTGCTACTGACTGAATTTCATTTGTTTTACTGCAAGTATGTATTTGTAGTAAAAATGAACATAACTTTAAAAATACAAGTAATTATCTTTTTCTCTCTTATACTGTATATTTACACAGAAATGTGTGTGTATGTATGTTTGTGTTTATAGATAGTTCTCTGCAATGCATTTTAAATAAAGTTTCTATGAGGCTTGCTATACTGTAATAATTTTTTATTTGTATTTTACAAAATGTATATTCTTAATAAATTACCAGAATATAAGTCTTGAAAGCTACATGAAGATTAAGTGTCTGAGGTGAGCTTCAGCATATTTAATTCCTATAACAATATATACTGTACATCCAGATAACAGAAGAATATAATATTATGTAACTATGATTTTAAAGTTATATTCTTCATACAAGGCAACCTATGAAGATGATAGAAAGTTTTTTCAGGTCCTAGGAATATTTTTCTTCTTTCAATGATATACTTTAAGCTAATGATTTTTTTTTCCTTCTTCAGTCAATGCAACCCTGGGTGTTTTAGGAGGACTTCATAGTGGTTAATTGATTGCCACAAAGCCTCTCCTACACTAAAAGCATGGTGTAATAGATTGGGAACTTAAATCAGATCTATGCTGACTTTAACTTTGCTTTCATCCTTGCAGGTGGTCTAACCACCTTTGTGCTTTAAATATCAGCTTGGTAAGGCAGAATTAAGATAAACTCATTGGACAGCATTATTGATTGATCTCATTTGGGAATGAAATTGAGACAGAAAAGTTTTAAATGAGACATTCCTTTCAACAATTTGCTTGAACATACATAGAAACACTCTTATACAGCACAAAATGACCTTTGGAATAAAGAATTCAACATGCTGTGTGAGTTTTCTTTTTGTTAATATGAATCATGCAGCTGCATGATGCAATTGACCTGAAAAAGTAACTCAGAGCTATGTTGAAATAGCAATTCAGTACATTTGTGAAAGAAAAGCATATAAATTTATTTTCAGTCTATTACTTAGCACTTTTCTATGTATGAAATTTCAGATTTAAAGTTAAGTTTTTATGATATTAACTTTTATGTAATTGGTACTATTTTTCATTGAAATTTTGTGTCAACAATAAAAATTGCTTGAACAATAGATGTTTTAATTTATTAATGGAACTAAATTTGATTATCATATTCAAGTTAAAATAGTAATCAACATACAATGTGTACTAAATATATATCATTATATAATATATACTAAAACAGTTATCCTTGAAATTTTATATAGCATTCTCTTACAGTCCATGTCATACTTAATTTGTGTTCATTTCATAGGCTTAATCACAAACATTTCCAATATGTCAGTCTATAAAGATACATTTATAGCTAATGATTTAGTGCAATGAAATAAGTAAATTATTTTGAAAAAATTAGGGCTGGAGAGATTGCTCAGAAGCTAAAAGTACTTGTCATTCTTATAGAATACCTTAGTTAAGCTTCCAGCTTTAACATGATGCCTCATAACTGTAAAAAAAAAAACTCAGGTTTATGTGCTCAAACTTTCTTTTCCAAATTCTCCATGATCCTGGCAAAAATGTGATCCACGTACACATAAGTAAGAAAGCATTCATTGACATGAAACAAAATGAACAGCAAAGAAATGTTTTGGACATATTTTTTAGGGAGAGACTGCTCTTTTATTTCCCGACTGCACAAATTATCATAACCACAAATAAACTAATTACAAGACTGTTTAGCTAATACTCAGACATATTTCTAGCTAGCTATTACGTTTTGAATTAACCCATTTCAATTAATCTGTGTATCACCATGAGGTTGTGATCTACCAGTAAGGTAAGGTTATGGCGAGGGTCTTTCTCTATATATATATCTCTAACTCCACATACTCTCTCTATGTATTGCTGTACTGATTTCCATCCTGGATTTACTCTGGTAAGCTACTGGCCAAAACAGCTTTATTCATTAACCAATAAAATCAATACATATACAAAAGGACATCCTACACAATCTCCCCATTTCTATCTAAATAAAATTAAAGGCTTTAACTTTAACATAGTAAAAATTACATATACAATACATTTATAAAGCAAGAACTACAGTTATAATATTTCTTTGTGAATCTAAAGTTTTATATTTAATTTATCTTTTTATCATAACTAAGAAACTCTATAACTGTCTGTCTTCAACTCTTCAAAGACCCCAGAAGGATATAATATGACCCAAGTAAGCAGGAAATACAATGTAAGAATGCTAAAGCTCTAGAAATAAATGAGATATCACCCTGCATAGACAGTCACTCAAAATTCTTCTATTATTTTTGGGACTCCATCTTCAGCCTATGGATCCATAGTATCTGGAAGACTTTTTCATAAAGCAGGAAGTTTAAAAAGTTGTTGCATCTATCTTGGCAGAGTTCATCAGTTACTTTCTTCTGTGTACTGCAGAATGTCTGGCAATTTCTTCTGTTAGGCACGAATCCTCAAGGATCCCCCTTATCTTTTGATGAAGCCATCACTTTTCTATGGGTTCTGTTTGTCCAGATTATACTGCATACCATCAAGCAGTCCAGGCAAGAGCAATTTTTTTCCAAAATGACTAGCCTTGTCATATCTAAGGCAAATTTCATAATGATTTTCTTCAATGCCCATCAACCTCTCTGAAGTAATTGATGCTGCCAGATGCAGACATGTCTCACTGTTGAGAAAAGTCTAAGTTCTTAAAACATTTTAAATGCCATAGTCCATATGGCTATTAAGTGTTCAAGATTATTGATCTAACAAAAATATATCTCTATATATCTAGAAAACCTATCTAACATGACTATAAGTTAGACTATTATAAATGATTAACTATTAAACTGTAATTTTCAATTATACATTACATTTTTAAATGAGCTGTCTAAACATAATACCTTAAACAAGGGCGAATTTACATATAATGAAACTGACCTTAAATTTTTATCAATGAACCAAGAGCCACACTAATGCAAATTATTAATATCTATATCATATCCCCTTTTAAATGAAAACAAACATTTACAAACAAACACTCTGGGAATTTGGGCATAGTTTTCTCCAAACTGCTTCCTTATGTTTGTTGGCTGAAGCATTTTCAGTGTTCATGGAGACCTTTTGGAAGGGTTGGTCTTGTTCCATCAAACCACATTAACCTGGAAGAAATTCATAGGTTCTCATCCTCGGTGGAAACAAAGGCAGAAACTCTTTTCCAAAGTAGATATTCTTAGAGCCAAATTTTGAAGTCAAGATACCTTTAAGATATATATGTTTGTTTAGCTTATTAGCCCCAGAAACAAATGTCTCTCTGCAGGCAAAAAATTCAAAGAAAACACAATAATATTTATAATCCAGACTCACTGTGTATTTTCCATCTTTATGTGGCTCATTTTTTACTCCTTTAGTCTGTACTCTTTTATATTACTTTTACTCTGTCTTTAAAGACTTTTATTCTTTAAGCCTATTCTTTTTAATAACTGTCTGTACTCTTTTACTTCTCTCTCCCAAGCCAATATACATTTATCCAACACTCTGACCTATTAAGAGGTTTATTTCTGTCTGAAACTGTATTTATTATGTATCACTAGCCATTTTCAGACCAGAAGCTAGTATTTTTTAAATGCTAAGCAGGCATGTCTAAGACCAATTCCACTGCCCTGCCTGTTTATTCTAACATGGTGGAGTTATATTCATTTGTCAGATCTGCGAACCATGCTCACCACTCCAGCTCCAGAGATGCAGTGTGTCTATGTCACCATTAAACAATCTGTAACAAGTTGCTCACAGATCCCATTTAAGTGCAGGACCTCTTAAAAAAAGCCAGAGTTTACTCTCTCAGGACTAGTCAAGAAACTGGATCTTAAAGATGTCATCATTTTTTTTTACCACTAATAATGACTCAGGAAGATTTCTCTTAAAGAAGCCCTGCCTCTGCTTACTTCCAGCAGAGTCTGTTTGAAAAAAATATGGCTACCAAAAAGCTGTACTTAACTCTGTTGTTTTGTTTCTAGAATTTCTTCCCAAGTTATCTCGTGTTTTATGTGAATGTAGTTTCCCCATGTTTGTGCACCATTTTAATTGCATCACTGTTCATCCAATAACTAAAGCATATTTCTAGGTAGCTCTTACATCTTGAATTAATCCATTTCTGTTAATCTATGTATCAATACAAGTTAGTGGCCTGCCAGTAAGGTAAGGTTCCCATGGGCATCTTTCTCTTTCTGTAACTACATGACGTCTCTCTGACTCTGCCTACTCTCTCTATATATACCTCTGTTTGGAATTTTCACCTGGTTTTACTCTGCTAAGCCATTGGCCTAAACAGCTTTATTCATTACCCAATAAAAGCAACACATATATGAAAGGGAATACCACATCAATATTTTAAAATTCAGTCCCCAAAATCAACAGCTAAAAATTTCAATGAACACAGTAGTAAATTATATTTTAAAATACTACTGAAACCCTTGTCAATCCTTTTCCCATTTCACAAAATGGCAGATTTAATGGCTGTGTTTGGATCCATTGCTATGCCAGAGAATCTGTATCATGATGTATTATTTCTATGCAATCTTTTCTGAAAGTAATTTGTTTACATAACTTTTTATTCCATGTAACTAAGGTGTTTGAAGAAAAATTGATAATACAAAGAGTGAGTTTGGTGCAAATTTTGTGAGGATCAATTTTCCAAAGAACTCTACAATTTGTATGTGTGGATTATTTCTGCCACATATTTAGAACATCAAGTATAATTAGTGACACCAAAGCTTTACAGGAAAAGACCATGTGATTCTTTGTTTAACTAGTTGGGGAGCTAAATGAAATGAATGGGTGAAAATATAGGTAGTAATTTGTGAATTAAAACAACAAAACACCATTATCTAAATAACTGTTAAATCCTGAAGCCAGGCATAGCTTGAAAAAAGGGAGGAATCAGCTGTCCGATAATATGCACAGGAACAAGTGACTTCAGTTTTGTGCAACATCGGTTAATGGATACTGAAAAATGGCATGGAGTGTAGCTGGTCTCATAGTTTGATGCTGACTGAAAAGGAATTTGCTTTGTTCACAGACATTGGCCATTTTGTTACTAGTATAGTCACAGTTGTGGATGCATTCCATTCAGAGATGTGTCAGCATTAAAGTCATATATTTATCTTAAAGTTCTTCATGGTGTGGATTTTGTAAATTCTAGAAAAACTTTATGTTTATCCCTTAAAGTTGGTACATTCAATTATTTCTTTTATTCTCTTGCAAAGAACATGTTTCAAAATTATATGCTAGAAAGATTTTCAAATTAAGACAACCTTCACAAAATTATATTAATAGAATTATTGCAATCAATATGTGATTTTTAAGAAATGCAAAGCAAATAGATATTTCCTGGAGACTAATTCACAGGAGTGTTTAAGTACAGCATGTATCTAAAATGTCTCATCTGTAACTTATATTTGCTCTTGAAAGAGCATTTTCTGCTATCTTGCTAAGAATAAACTATGCATCAGAAATCATGAACCACACACACACAGAGTTTAAAGTAAATATCATCCTTATTAGTTACTACTTTCAAACAAAATGAGAATATCATCAAGAGGAACAAACACGTTGAGATTATTTTAAGCTTGTATTATTGCTTAAAATAAAATTTATATAAATAAGTAGAAATATTTAATTATTTTTGCAGAAGTATTTGCATGTATATGTTCTCCTTAGGACTTTTAGTAAAGTTATACTGGATGATACATCTTAACAGATAAGTACACTTTTGCTTGAGAGTTTTCCTCTATAAAATACACATGATTTGTTTTCCCTCAATGCCAATCAGTACTGATTTACTACACAGATAATTATGGATGAGTGTGTGAAAAGTCTTTCTAATAGAATTCTGTCAATCAATGCCGAGTCCAACTTTCTCATTACGTGTTTGCCAAAACTATATGATGGAATTTGCCTGGTGACATTTCAGGGATAGTGACTTTGATATCGAAGGAAATGTTTCAGGTTCATTTCATTACCTTAGAAAAGTAAAAGCAAATTTGCCTTATAAAAAGCAATTACTTCTTAGCTGACCAGGGCACAATAGCAATATAAGAGAGATTTCTCATTCCACTATTCAAATCCTGAACCAGCAAACTACTGTTTGATTTTGCTTTAAGCCAATTTTACCATGTTTGAATTGCAAAAGCATTTAATCTTCATAAAGTAGGTTATTATAATGGAGATCATATTGTATTGGAAGGGAATACTATCGAGGAGGCAGTGGGTATTGGTATAATTTTAGTATTTGTCACACTTTAAAAGCATTGTTAGCTAAAAATATTTATGAACACTTCGAGTACTTATTATAAATTGGCACTGCACAGTTTTTGAAGACATGCTTCTATTTCAAGTTGTTAATTATACATATATTAAATTACATTAGCATTAAAATATTTTAAATATACCACCAAACAATGGCCATTCTGACCAAGATACTATAGATATATTATTAACAAG
>NW_004949123.1:4595183-4607697 GCF_000317375.1 Microtus ochrogaster | reverse complement strand
TCTCCCCCTCCCTCTCCAGTCCAAAGAGCAATCAGGGTGCCCTGCCCTGTGGTAAGTCCTAGGTCCTCCCCCCTCCGTCCATATCTTGGAAGGTGAACATCCTGAGGAGCGGAAGGAGGCAGAACATGAACAAGGAAGTCAGGACTACGAGGGGTGCACCCACCCACTGAGACAGTGGGGCTGATTTATTGGGAGCAAAGTATGGGATAAAACCGGACTCTGAATATGTCAGACAATGAGGACTGATGAGAAGCCAAGGACAATGGCATGGGGTTTTGATCCTACTTCATGTTCTTGCTTTGCGGGAGCCTAGCCAGTTTGGATGTTCACCTTCCTAGACATGGATGGAGTGGGGAGGACCTTGGGCTTTCCACAGAGCAGGGAACCCTGACTGCTTTTTGTACTGGAGAGGAAGGGGAAGAGGAGTGGAGGGAAGGGGAGAAGGGTGAGAGGAGGGGGAGGGAAATGGGAGGTAGGGAGGAGGCGGAAACTTTTTTTTCCTTTTCTCAATAGAAAAAAAAGTTAAAAAAAAAGAAATGAAGAATTAGAAATTTAAAAAAAATTAAATAAAATTATTGTTTATTTCATTAAAAAATAAAGGGTATAATAAAGATAGATTTAGTGATATTAATATTTTGGCTAAATCTAAAATTTCAGAATGTTTCCAGAATAATAGACGTTTATAAGAGCTCTTTCTTCATAGCTCCAATAATAACTGTATAAAATATTAGGTCTATACCCTGCTGATATTGTAATAGACTTTTGTGTCACTGTTGTCAACTTTCAAAAGAGCACCATGTCTTAGTAATGAAAACAACAATTTTCTTTATGTTCATTATTTTTCCTATGGAGATGCTGAAACTCAAAAGCATATTAACATATTCCAGCTCTTAGGAAATTACTTTTGGTCCTTTTATATCAGAGAGTCATGAATGTACAGCAGGGTACAAAGGGATGCTGTAAGTTTAGTCCAAATAACTATTAATATAAAGAATTGAACATGGTAATTGTTTAACTGGTGTTACCAATACTTTTGAAACAAGTACATAATTAATAAAATGTAATAATACTGCAAGCAAGCTTTGAGAATGAGTATCTAACCTTTTTCTTTCTTTCTTTTTTTTTTTTCTTTTTTGGTTTTTTGAGACAGGGTTTCTCTATAGCTTTGTAGCCTACTCCCTTTGTAGACCAGGTTGGACTTGAACTCAAAGAGATACTCCTGACTCTGCCTCCCGAATGCTGGGATTAAAGGCATGTGCCACCACTGCCTGGCGAGTATCTAACCTTAGATTCACATTTGTAAAAATGAAACTACTTGTGTTGCAAATGACTGGAAAACACTCCAAATAAAAAAAGAACCCAAACTGATATGTTGACAAATTCTAGGCATTAATCAAATGCCATGGGGAAATTTTCTTATAATAGAATATGTAAATTAGCTGTAACTAGGTAAATTTGGATTCTAAAAATGTACACAGTAATTCTAATATGTTGTGGAAATCAGTTTTCTTACAATTTTCTGTTATTTTGCTTTAGTTGCAATGTTTCATGGTATGAAATAATCCTCTGTTTACGCTGAATGTATATTACTTTAGTATTTAATAAAGAATTGATTGGACAATAGCCAGGCAGAAAGTATAGACAGGACAGCCAAACTAAGAATGAAAGAAGGTAGAAAGAAGAAGGGTGGTGTCAGTTGAGTCTCTAGGAGAACCAGAGGAAGCAGGACATTCAGGAGCACAGGGAAAGCTTTGAGTCACCTGGCAATATACAGATTAAGAGAAAGGGGTTAATTTGAACTTTAACAGTTAATTAGAAGGAAGCCTGAGCTACAGATCAAGTTTTGCAATTAATATAAGCCTCTTTAGGGTTATTTGGGACTGTCGGCTGGGTAAGAAAATTCCACCTACAGGTTGAGCTCTAGTAAAAACAATTTAACACCAGTCTAGAGTATAAATTGTACATTTTGATCCCAAATATCAATAGTTCATCTTGGAATAAATATGTCATAAATCAAACACATACAAATTACACACAGAGAATCTTAAAATGAATGAAGTTAGAAAACAATCATCTTATTTAAGGGAGTGAACTTTTCCAGAAATCTCCAGGAATCATGGGGATTTTGGAAAACTTTTCCCCTATAATTATGTCCTATTTTTATAATTTTTCCTCAATCATTTGCTTAATGTCAAATAATATATATTATTCATTGACTTCTGTTGTCTGAATATGAAATGTCTCTTGAAGGACTCAAACATAGATATCATGACCTGTTGAAGTTAAACCCAGTCTTTGAAATAGTACTTGATTCTATTGCTATGAACTAATAATTTGATTACCTCCATGACAGAGTCATAACTTTCCCTTATTTTGTGCATGTGTTTGAAAAAAGGACATGAGGCAATATTGTGACTTTGAAACAAGCAGATTTCAGGGAGTGTAATTTTGAAAGTTATAACTCATCCTTTGTGCCTTTTTGTTCTCCATTTTGTTTTCTAGCTGCAATAATTTCAATGGCTTTCTTTTATACTTCAATATATTCTGATTTAAAGCAGACTGAATGACAACAGAGTCAACTGATCATGACAGAAAACTGCAGAACCTATGAGATAAAATGTATAGTTCTTCTCTTAAATTGTTTCTTTCAAATATTTCTCCCAGCAACCAAAAATAGGAAAAGTATAACATTTTCTCTAACAATATATATAATCTGCATTATTTTATTTCAGTTCGGACCATCTTTCTTAAAGACACAATTTATAATACCAAGAATATGAATGATGACTATCTGAAAAATCAAGAACATGAAAACATATTTCTGAAGAAAATCATTTTGATTTAAAATGTTGTTTACAAATTTATTATGGTATTTTAAAAGGCACTATAACAACACAAAGTACTTTAAATATCACTTAGCATGAAAAATAATAATAAACATTGATGCATTTAAAAGCTGTTGAACTATAATAACAATAGCCACACAAGAATTTCGTCACTTCTTTCCATCCATTCTTTGGAAGACTGAGTGATTAATGTAAGTATCATACAATATCTTTACTTTTCTCACTGACACCTTTTGTTTACCATCACTCTTGTATTTCATTTATTTGATGACATACCTCAACCTTTTTTCCTAGTACATCATTATTTTATTCTATCTTGTGTATACGTTATCTTTTGCTTATTCATTTGTGTACTAATGAATATTGATAAAATTTACATCTTTTGATTTATTAAGTTAGGATGCAGTGCATGTACTTATTAAAAAATCTCTTAGGTATGGCACTATAAATCTTGGAAGGAATAATCATCAAAATTAATTCTATTTTTATATATTAGAAGAAATAGTATACTTTTTCCAATGTCACTGTGCCACTTTATTCTTCTCCCAAGAATTCTAAGCATTCAAATATCTCCCCATCTTTGTAGGGAGCTATTTCCTAATTTATCTTTTACTTACAATTGCTCTCATGGGTTTGAAGCTACATGCCACTTTTGTTTGGCTTGCTTTTCTCTGATGATGGGTGGCACTGTGCATTATTTTGTGTTGTCACTATCAATTAGAGATCTTTAGAGAAATGTCTTTTCACTCCTTGGTGATTGTTGATTTTGGTTGTTGTTTTCTCATTGTGGAGTTCTGTTTTAAATATTTTTTGGATCTTTCTTCTGTAGCAGACAATTGATCTATAGATAGTTTCTCCTTTTCTGTGTGTATTTGTCACTTTTAAATACCTATAACCACAATACCTAAAAGAAAAATTCGAAGAAGGGGAAGGTATATGGTGTCAAAAAGTTTCAGCCCATTACAGAAGGAACAGCATTATAAGATAGTTCACAAAAGAAGTAATGTGTGGAAGAGGCTATTTCTATCACAGCTATGACAAACAATGCTGCTATGAACATAGTTGAGCATATACTTTTGTTGTATGATAGGGCCTCTCTTGCGTATGTTCCCAAGAGTGGTATTGCTGGGTCCAGGGGTAGGTTGATCCCGAATTTCCTGAGAAACCACCACACTGCTTTCCAGAGTGGTTGCACAAGTTTGCATTCCCACCAGCAATGGATGAGTGTACCCCTTTCTCCACAACCTCTCCAGCAAAGGCTTTCATTGGTGTTTTTCATTTTAGCCATTCTGACAGGTGTAAGATGGTATCTTAAAGTTGTCTTGATTTGCATTTCCCTGATAGCTAAGGAAGTTGAGCATGACCTTAAATGTCTTTTGGCCATTTGAACTTCTTCTGTTGAGAATTCTCTGTTCAGCTCAGTGCCCCATTTTATAATTGGGTTGATTAGCCTTTTACAGTCTAGTTTCCTGAGATCTTTATATATTTTGGAGATCAGACCTTTGTCAGTTGTGGGGTTGGTGAAGATCTTCTCCCAGTCAGTGGGTTGCCTTTTTGTCTTAGTGACAGTGTCCTTTGCTTTACAGAAGCTTCTCAGTCTCAGGAGGTCCTATTTATTCAATGAGGCCCTTAATGTCTGTGCTGCTGGGGTTATACGTAGGAAGTATCCTGTGCCCATGTGTTGTAGAGTACTTCCCACTTTCTCTTCTATCAGGTTCAGTGTGTTCGGACTGATATTGAGGTCTTTGATCCATTTGGACTTGAGTTTTGTGCATGGTTATAGATATGGGTCTATTTTCATTCTTCTACAGGTTGACATCCAGTTTTGCCAGCACAATTTGTTGAAGATGCTCTCTTTTTTTCCAGTGTATACTTTTAGCTCCTTTATCGAAAATCAGGTGTTCGTAGGTTTGTGGGTTAAAGTCCGGGTCTTCTATACAATTCCATTGGTCGACTTCTCTGTTTTTATGCCAATTCCAAGCTGTTTTCAATACTGTAGCTCTGTAATAGAGTTTGAAGACGATCCTGGCACCGGGATCCTATTGCACATACTGGCTTTTGTGGGAGCCTAGGCTGTTTGGACGTTCACCTTACTAAACCTGGAAGTAGGTGGGAGGTCCTTGTACTCCCCACAGGGCAAGGAACCCTGACTGGTCTTCAGGCTGATGAAGGAGGGAGAGTTGATTGGGGGAGGGGGAGGGAAATGGGAGGCAGTGGTGGGGAGGAGACAAAAATCTTTAATAAATAAATAAATAAATAAATACTTGAATAAATATTGTTTTCCCTTCAAAGTATATGCTTGTTGTTATAATGAGTCATGTGCACAATTGCTTAGGATTCAGAATGGTAGCTGAAAATATACCATGCCACAGACACATTTGTCAAAGAAAAAATGAAAAAGCAAATGCTATGATTTTTTTATGATTTTTATTTAGACTCCTTTCAAAGGAGAGATGAGACCCAATTGAAGAAATCCCACAAGACAATTAATAAACATTACTTTTCATCTCACTGCTTTGCAGTTATTACCTCATTTTTTATAGCTTTATGGGTTTGTTCTTGCCACCCTAATCTTTCCCTCTTGCAATTTTGGGTTGATTTAAACTCTGCTTTGCTGTGGCTCTTTTAGGCTAAGGAGTTCTCCATTAATAGTGTGCTTGCCTAGCATTTTCTCTATATCCTTCACTGCTCTATTTAAGAGTTAAAAGAGTGTGTGATAAAATTGAAATATGTCTTTGTAAAAATGAAATAGGGAACTTGTTGTAGTATATTCAGAAGATTAGGCAACATTAAGAGAGTTCTAGAATGTCCAGGTTTTAGCGATTGCTTGCTTAATTGCACTCATATCTATAAAGACACTTGGTGATACTCGATTACATCCTCCCTCAAGATCATATTAGCCTATGACTGCAGGTGACAAGCACAAAAGAAATTCATGAAGCAGTACTGTGCCCGCAGGCATTTAACTTTTTCTGATCAAAATATCTAGGAAATGCTTGTAGACATGTTTTTAAAAAGTCTAATGAATTATAAATGATAATAAGTCTGTCTTGATTTCAAAGGGATAAGCCTTTTACCTCTTACAATTTTACTTGGAATTTTAAGTTTTTTTACTTAAGTATTTTAAGTTTAAATATATGATGCATTGTGCCAAAGTAGTATTAGCAGGAGTCAATATAGCAACTAAGTTTTACAAATCATGTATAAGATAATCTTTTTAATAGAAAAAACCCCCACAAACACAAACAGAAGTGCACATAAACACACAAACCCATTGGCACTGACTTAGTACTGTTTATATACATATACATTAAAATTTTTACTTTGATATTTTCAAATAAAATTTGTAAATTAAGGGCGTAATCTTCATACAATGTGAGAACTATTAATAATTGGTTTTAATCTCTTTATATATAACTACTCCAAAATGACATGACACTATATACATAATAGAAAACTGAATATCTGAGTTAACATGGTTACTATACTTGATGTGGGTTAATGCTTAATTATTAAAGTATATATTATCATGAAATTGCATTAGAAATTAATAAATGGTATACATCTCCATCTATTTTATTTGCTCATTTTATAAACTGTACAGGTGTGATGGCTATTCTAGATTGCCAACTTAAAAATATATGAAATTAACTAAAATCCAAATGGTTGAACACACCTATAAAGATTTTTCCTCTCGTTAATTATTTGAAGTGGAAAGACCTACTTCTAATCCAGATTTCGGAGTTGGGAAAATCCAGTTTTAATAAAAACCTTTTGAGGGAGGAGGATGCCTCTTACATATGATAGATACACTTCTTCTACTCTCAGCATGTATAAATGATATGGAAGAAGGAAGTTGGCTTTCTTTTTACCTATTTTTTTTTAACTTCCAAGTCGACTGTGCCCACTCCTTCCTTTACTGTCATTAGAACCTATCAGTGGGATTCCAACATATATGAAGAACAGTTGAGACATCCGGCCTCAAAGACTGAGCAACTACTGGATTCTTGGAACTTCCAATGGTAGGCAGCAATTGTTGGACTAACTGGAGAACAGCCTATAAGTCACTCTAATAAATCATATATATATATATATGTATATATGTATGTATGTATATGTATATAATTTCTATGATATATGCTCTGCTGGAAAACCATGACTACAATGGGGAAAGACAGTATGAATCTTCTGATTTCAGCTTATGTTTGAAGTTACCATGATTTTTCATATTATGAAACATACAGCTTTTGAGATATCTCAATTAAGTTACACACTTGTTCAGCTCATCTTCTATACTTGTAGCATTTTATAGCAAGCTTTATAAATTTATAATACTCCTCATCTTTGTGAATTACTATAAAATGAATAGGAATTATGTATATTAATATAATTTTTACTCTTGGCATTTATTTAGTATGTAAAAACACATATCTTTTAAAATGATTTATTTATTTTCACATTTTAACCTGGTTAAAAAATTCTATGTAAAGGCCTTCTATATACAGAAAATATTTTGTAAACAAAAAAAGCCTAAGAAGTCACATATTAGGATAAATTCCCAGTTAATATTGAAGAGGTTAATAAAGAGATTGTATCTTTGTATTTGATTTGTATTAATCTCATTTCTCCATGAGACTGTGATACATTAAATGTCAAAGAGAAACATTAATTATTAAAGACCAGTGTCTTTATGCTATAATGCATAGAGTTGAAAGATATGCTTTCATCCATAGGCAATTGACAGGCTTTGTTCTGAATAGCTTATTATTTCAACAAGAAATTTTAATTAATATCTCTACATAGTCATTAAGTAGCAATATATTAAACTTTCATTTGAACCACATTTATGATTTTTGTGTCTTTAACATTATTTTACATCTAATGAAAACAGAAATGATAATGATTTTAATTTTATTATTTTAAATTTCAACATGCTAATCATCCTGATCTGATCATCAAATATACATCTACCTGAAAATATGATTATATCTCATTAATATCAGCAATTATTTTGTACAGATGAAAGCTTTAATTATTTGTGAAAGCAAAATAAAATAAAAATGTAAAATTTATACTGAAATCATTATCTCTAAAATATTTTTCCTTTAAAATTTATCATCAAATTACTTATTTATAATACTAAAAAGTTTTGTTTTTGGTACTTTAAATAACAGGTTGGAAAATGTGAGAGAAAAGTAGTATTGCTAAAATGTCACTGGGGGAGAAAATTGTCTGTACTTCAAAATATGATTGTTAAGAAATTGGTGGGGCTTCCCCAGGGAGAGCTGGCCCTGTCCTCTGTTGGACTCTGCAGCAGAGGATCTGATGCTGTCCCTCATGGAAGAGGACTCTGGAGAGATGACCACACCCCTCACCACAGGTGCAGGAGAGTTGCTGCCAATTACCTGGAACTGAGACACCTGGTTTTGCCCCTCTCCTAATGGCCTGGAAGAACCAGTTCAGGTACCACCCAGTGATTCATTGGAATGAACATTTTGTGGGTTGGGCTATTTGGATAAAAGGGAGATATAGAGAGTAGACAGAGTCAAAGAAACACCATGTAGCTGTCAAAGGAGGAAGATGCCAGAACTGTACCCAGTAAGTCACAGCCTCATGGTGATACACAGAATAATAGATATGGGTTAATGTGAGATATAAGAGACAGTCAATAAAAATCTTGAGCTAATAGGCCAAGCAGTGTTATAATTAATATAGTTTCTGTGTGATTATTAAGGTCTGGGAGGCTGGGGAATGAATGAACAGCTTCCAATTATGCATGGATATCAATAAGCATTGCATATCAAGTTGCAGGAAGACTAGGCACCTCTCCTCCTATTAAGGCTGGAAAAGTTGACCAGTTATGAGAAATAGGGTCCCAAAGTCACCAGAATGGCCACAAACAAGTCCTTCCTGCTTCCACTGTTAGGAGTCCCACAAGAAGATCAAGATATACAACTGTCACATATATGCAGAGTACCTAAGTCAGTTCCATGCAGGCTCCCTAGTTGTCAGTTCAGTCTCTGTGAGTACTTATGAGCCCAAGTTAGTTCATTTGGTGGGTTTTCTTAAGGTATCTTGAATCATCTGGCTCCTTCAATCCTTCCTCGCCTTCTTCCTCGGGATCCAGGAGCTCTATGTAATGCTTGACTGGGGGTCTCTGTATCTTTTTATATCAGTTGCTGAATAAAGCCTCTCTAATGACAGCATCAATTTATGAGTACAACAGAATATCAGTAGGCATCATTACATTGACATTTTATTTTGTTTTCTTTCTTTTTCATGTTTTCCTTTCTCTCTCTCTTTCTTTCTTTCTTTCTTTCTTTCTTTCTTTCTTTCTTTCTTTCTTTCTTTCTTTCTTTCTTTCTTTCTTTCTTTCTTTTTCTCTTTTAATGCAGTTGTATGTGCTTCCTATCCTAGGTCTCTAGGCCATCCATCATCTGGGTCTCAATGTTCCAGGCAGTGCCAGTAATGGGCTCCCTCTTGTGGCATGATCAAGAAGTAGGTTTATTTTGTGTTTATTGTTGCTGATTGTTGTTTTGTTTTGTTTCATTTTAATTATAATGCATATTTCCCTTTGCCATAAAGTGGCATAATAGTAATATTATATTACATAAAGTAATATAATAGAAGCTCTTTATTAGTCCTGCCTACATAAATTTAAGAATGCCGTTTTAAGCAGACTCAGTAAACACTGGCTCCAGTAACAAATGCATTTCACATTTATTATTGTAAATTATAGTTTTGTAGGATAGGACTGTGTCTGTACATTTACTATTCCCTCTGTATTACTTAACTTTATTTTTACCACAACACCATATGACTTTCTAGTTTTAAAATATTTTCTGTATGATAGTTTATAGGAAATCAAAACTTTCCCCTGCTTTAGTCTAACCTTGGTTTAACAAATGCGACTTTTTGTTAATTTTCAACACACTGCAGACAATTAATTTTCTAAATACAGTAAAACAAAGTTACTTTATTGGAAATAAGGCATGCATGTAACTGATTCATCAATGTCACCCTCATATTCATTAAGGCTTCGACACCTTCTAATTCATTTGTATCTGCCAGTAAAGCAATTGTTATTTCATAAGATTATACCTAAGGCTGTATAAGAAGGATTGGGGAAAGCAAAGGAAGAGAAATATTAAGTAAATAAAGTAAACATATGTTGCAAGGAACCGCTTGTTTGTCTCAGCCTCCCAGCTAGCTTAGCCCAGAAATAACCACAGAGAAACTCTATTAATTAAATCACCACTCAACCCATTAGCTCTAGTTTCTTATTGGTTCATTTTACATCTTACTTTAACCCATTTCTATTAGTCTGTGTATCGCCATGTGGCAGTGGCTTACTGGCTAAGTTTCGGCAGCATGTCTTACTCTGGCAGTGGATCCATGGTGTCTCCCTGACTCTACTTTCTTCCTCCCAGAATTCAATTCCATCTTTCCTGCCTACCTAAGTTCTGCCCTATCAACAGGCCAGGGAAGTTTCTTTACTCATTAACCAAGGAAAGCTGCACATGGACAGAAGTGCTTCCCACACCACACATATTTTAACCAAAAAAAGAAATACATTAAAGCAATAATTCCCAAGAAAAGCAGATAACTGGAATTGCAGCTTCCTAGCCATCTGTTAATAATTTGTGTAAAATACGTATCCCTTTCTTTATTAAAATCCTGATTTGAAAAGGAAAATCTATAGTGATAACATAATAATAATTCTAGGCAGAGTGAACTTAACTAAAATATAGTCTTAAAGACTAGTACCTATCATTAGTTTATAGACTGAAAAACAACTTTACTGTCCATATACTTAAATGTCAGTCACTGTGGCTGCCGAATTATGAAAAATATGAGGTAATTCTCAGTAATACTGGCTACTAAGAATTCTAAATATTCTTAAAACAAACCTAAAAGTAGTCTTTAAACAACGAATGCATCTATCAATGTCGTTTCTCTCTAAATGTGAGCCATGTTTTAAAATTCCATTCACAAATGAAGGACATATATAAGCAAGGATACAGAGACCTTTAGAATAATTTGCCAGATAATAAACTGATGCTTTGGTCAATACACAATCTTCTCATAGCAGCCCCCTTTCAGAGGTGAGTTTCATTTATGGGGTATCACAAAATATTACAACCATTGTAATTGAGATAAAGTTTATAACACCCAAAGGCCTTGATGCAGGTCACTTGTTTTCAACCTCATCTGCTTTTGTTTGAGAAATACTCTTTTTCTCAATCTTCTACTTTGTAAAATATTTAGAAATCCTTCATGAAGACAAATAAGAATTTTAGGTATACAAATAAGAATTTTAGGTATAAGGTAGCTGAGTAGACGTGCTAATATGTGTAAAGAGAATCATGTGAAATGTTGGAAACATAGTTTTCTTGGACCCAAATACTATCTATATAGTGGGGAAAATGTCATCAAGTGACTAACATCTACAGTTATGCATATTACTTATGTAAATATTAAATAGTTATTTCCTATTGAAAATCTATATTTATTTCATTGATGAATGTATTAATTGATATCTTTATTTATGTTTAAAAATAGGTTTTGTGTAATAATCCTTAAAACATATTTTCAAATAATTTTAAAATTAACTGAAATTGATAAAGAACAGAGATGAGTACTTACAGTAGAATCATATGAATATAAATAAACATGAATATGTTTTGAAGTTGTTTAATAACTTAAAATGACATTTAATCCTGTCTCTTATAGCAATTACTAATGGTAATGATTTAGAAGGAGTCATGTAGGACAGTGAGCTTACAAATGGACTTAAAAAGTTTAACTTACAATGATATTGAAAAATTATTTATCAACATTCATGTTTCCAAAATTAAATTACAGACTGTAGTCTAGATGCTTTGAAGTAGTTATTCTTAGAAGGACATTATTGCCAGATGGAGTCCTAGAGGTAAGAGAAGAAATAGACACACACTCCCATTCCTAACCTAGAAACTGTCTCCAACTGATAACCACTTGCAACTGTTCTTAAGGGTAGGCCTCATGCACACTAGATGACCACCACCACCACCAACAACAAAAAATTTAACATCTTGTTTTGCGTTTCCCTTTATCATTAAACATAAGGAATTTTCATTCATTATAGCTTAATTTTAGAACTATTCTATCCCTCCCCACCTCTCTCTATTGCTCTTCCCCACCCTCTCTCTCTCTGTTAACTCTTCAGATCCTCTGAATATATGTTTAGTCTTACAGTTTTGTGTGTTTTTATGACATTCCTGAGTGTGCAAATGAGTGGATCTCTGTGTCTGTTTTTGGTCTATATTTGTTCCTTGGGGAAAAAATTAATATTTGAGATAGATGACCAACATGAAAGCCTGGGGTGGACCGCCTCAGGCTCCAAGGACAAAGCATGCTCATGACCAGTGATAATGGACTGAGTGGGACAACTAGATCCAAAATCAGGCCCAAAGTGGACCACCGTGTACTTTGAGGAGAAACCATGGTCCTTTTTAGCACCATGATGGACTGACTCGGGCAACTAGACGTTCTGCTCTGTCTCTAGTGGAGAAACCCTGCCTTTCCTCTTGTGGCACTAGGCAGTCATGCCCTGTGGCCTATTATGGTGAGCAAATGTGTTGTGGAGAAGGAGAGAGAGAGAGAGAGAGAGAGAGAGAGAGAGAGAG
>NW_004949123.1:4569976-4595083 GCF_000317375.1 Microtus ochrogaster | reverse complement strand
AGAGAGAGAGAGAGAGAGAGAGAGAGAGAGAGAGAGAGAGAAGAGAGAAATGGTTCATGTCCTATGGACAAAGGCATATGTGAAGAGGTAAAAGCAATGCAGAGTTGGCTGAGATGGATAGCTTAACTGCTATGTAGGGCCATGATACATCTGGGCCTGGACTGCTCTGACAGGTCCCACATCTGGGCTTGTGGCCTTGGTGTAGCAATGGCCTGTGTTGCTATCCATGACTCTTCATACCACCAAAGGATGAGAAGATAGGGCTATAAAGAGTTGGCCCTACCTCCCATTGGCAAAAACACAACAGTAGTAAAAACCAGTCCTGCCCCTAACTGCTTGAGGCACTCAGGAGAAAGGTTTTATATCTCCTGTTCACAGGGGCATGGAAGAGCTGGTCCAGATACATGATAATGGGAGATAAGCTCACTCCACTCTTGGCTGCCAAGAGGAGGCATGGGTGAGGAAATGATCCACTCTTTCCTGTGCCGTTTTCAAACTGAAGCAGGTGGGGATCTAAAACACCTTACCAGGTGAATCACTCCAGAAAATGGGCCCTGAGCCTTACCTGGTCACGGTTATAGAGTTTACCCTACAGACAAGGGTGCAGATGACTCAACCCTGAGGGTGTAAGAGGGTCTTACCTGGTACCATCTTCTTTGTCTGGGGTGTGGTGTAGCAGGTGATCAAAACATGCCCTCACCCTGCTCTTGCCACCTCGACCTGGTGAGGCAGCTGACACTACCCACTTGGAAAAGTAGGTCCTGCCCCTTATGTGGGAAGCACAGTGGAGATGACCGTATTGACAGGGAAGGGGTGAGCGGTTCCATGAATATGAGTATGAGATGTCTGTGTTGCCCCTCATCTACCGCGTGGGAGCCTGGTTGGGGGAGAGATCCTAAACCCCTCTGCACATGGGGTGGGTGGTAGAGCTGGCCCTGAGGTCCTAAGAGTGGAAGAGATCCTCCTAGCCCTCATCAGATGCAGCACTCAGGAGAGCAGGCCCTGCATCTTGCCTGGGCAGTACTGTAAAACTGGCCCGGTTACTGGAGGTGTGAGTGGGCCAGCCTTCAAGTTTCGTGCATGGGAGAGCTGTCCTCACTATTATCTGTCATGTGGAGGTGTGGAAGATGAAGTGGTGTCTCCTTACTCCTAGCCCATCAATGTTTGTGACAGACAAAAGAATGACCGTCCTAATTACCAGTTGCAACACTCAGCTCAGAAATAAGGGCCCTGCTCCTTCCCTGGGCATCAATGTACATCTGACTCTATTGGCTGAAGCATGGATGAACTGGATGTGAGAGTGAAATAACAGGCAACACCCTTCTTGTCTGTCATGTGGTGATGAGGGTAAGAGAATGATGCCCTCTGCTCCTTGTTCCTACTATCTGTGGTGAGCAAGGGAGTTGACATCCACTTACCAGCTGCAGCATCCAGTGAAGAGGATTGCGCATATAGACTTAGCACTACAGTAGAGAAGATGCTATTGACAAGGGTGGGAGGTGGGGAACTTTTTAGAGGCCATGAGTATGTGATATCTGGCCTAATGTCCCATTTGCCATATGGCAAATTCCTGTACCCCTGTTCTTTGCTGCCTGTGGAAGGCAGGGAAGCTGGTCCTAAGGTCATAAAGGAGAGAGAGCTGTACCTGCCTGTCATCAGTTGCATTACTCAGATTAGTGACCCCTTCATCTGATCTGGAAAACACAGTAGAGTAAGCCCTAATGGTGTAAATATGGGAGTGCCAATCCTGAGGGCATGAAAGCAAAGGAAGGTCCCCCCTCATTACTCACCGCTGGAAGGGGTAAACTAGACAGGGCTATACTGAAGAGCTTACCCTCGTAGTGAGGATACAGGAGAGCTGCTGGGATGGCCAACCCTGCAACTACCCAGGCCCAGAACCAGGTTTATAAGGTGACCTATGCCAACATCCACTCATCTATGATCTACTGAAGCACATGAAAGTGCCTGTTCTAAAGCTGTAGGAGTTACACGACACAGGGCAACAACAGTTTACCCAAAGTAGTCCCAGTAAGGGTCCAACATCGATAGTATAGCAGAAACCAGAGGTCCTGTACCAACCAATGATTCTTTGAAATGAACAATTTTAAGCAAAGATACATGGATAAAAGGATTTACTTTGTGACTTACTATGTTACACTACAGCTTCAAAGATAAGATGTTTCTTTTCCTTTAATTTTTCCCTCTGTTTTTTCTCTTAAATTTTATTTTATTTTATTTTTTTGGGGGGAAGGAGTCATGATAATGGGATGGGGAAATGAATGGGGTCGAGATGCATCATGTGAAAGACACAGGAATATATAAAAGGAATGTTTAAAATTTAATAAATCAGAATGGTGATTTCAACGCAGTTCCATTTATTATTCCCTTTGCTTTTATGTCTACTTGCTCTTCCCTTCTTCTTCATCATCATAAAAAAAATGATTCGGGACCAGTTTCTGTAATTTGTGGATCTGACTATTGATAGAGTTCCCATGCCTCAGAGAGTGGACAGTTCTCAACTCTATGAAAATGTGTGAAGCTCAAATTAGACCGCGGTAGTTCTAAATAAAAGGCAAAGATAGAAAATATGAAGTTTGGAGAGAGATAGAATGGGAGGCATTTAAATGAGTTAAAGAAAAATCAGAATGAAAGAATATAATCCAAATACATTTTATAACGGTATGGCATTTTTAAAGAACAGATAAAAACATTAGAACAAGAAAATAATCAAAGTTATTCACATGAATTTTTAATTCTTCTTAAGTTAAAAATCAAGATTTTTCTATTATATTTTCCTTGATTATTTATTAAGATTTTGGATAAGTTGTTTCTAGTCTTTTTTTTTTTTTTTTTTTTTTGATTTTCGAGACAGGGTTTCTCTGTGGCTTTGGAGCCTGTCCTGGAACTAGCTCTGTAGACCAGGCTGGTCTTGAACTCACAGAGATCCTCCTGCCTCTGCCTCCCAAGTGCTGGGATTAAAGGCGTGCACCACCACCGCCCGGCTAGTTGTTTCTAGTCTTGTCATTGACTTTTGATGCTATTTTAAAGGATAATTATTTTCATATACCTACATAATTAGTAGCTATCTTATGTAAATGAATCTGCTTTTCCAAAAGTCATCTTGTAAACATAATAAACATATTTTTGTTATTTACTATGAAAACTCATTCTGCCATAATGATATTTGAAATAATAGCATTAATTATTGATTAGGTAAATGAGCGCTATTGGGCTATAATCAGTACAAGGAAATCTTGAATGAATATTATTGAATATCAAACAGTTTAAGAAAACTCCTACGAAAGTGGTATGCTTACTTTTGGTATAGACCACACAAGTTTACCATATAACATATAAAGAGATATTTCAGAACAAGGAAAATGATATCTTGTGAGCACACACGAGTGTGTCATGTATTTTTGCACTATTTCTCAAGTTCTCAGGAATATATCATAAGAATTAATTGAAGTAGCTATGTAACTGCTGCTCTTAAAGTGGAAATGGCTAAGTATGGGAAACAAGACCTGAGGTTGCTTAGTGTTTGCAAAGGAGAGCAACATCATTTTGATACAAATACAAAAGCTGTCATAAGGTCATGAAAAATATCTAAATATATTTAAATATATAAGATAAGAAATTCTCATTTTTTGATTCAGTTGGAAGAAGCATTGAGGGACTTTAAGGAAGGAGCAAGTCTTAAAGAAAATCAGCAGCTCAAGTTACACAATAGTCCTACAGAATATGATGTCTTAATTTTTGATATAAATAACATATCTGAGACAGGGTCAGATTTATACTACAAAGAAAATAGAGTCTAGTGGATGTGATCAGTTTGTATGAGACACCTACTGGTGAAAGATGCGTTCAGTCTCTTGAATTTTTGTTTAAAGAGAACTTGGCAGTAATATTTTCTAATCCAAGCAAATTTGAAAGAAGAATCATTGTGGAATAATAAAACATGAGCAAAAGAATAAATATTGATATTGCTTTGAAATTCTTATCCGACACCAAATAGCAACTGTAGATTATGTGACAGATTCTCAAAGTCTTGGAGTCCTAGCACGAAAAGGGCTTTCTTTTTTTTTTTTCTTTTTTTTTTTAGATTTTTTTTAAATTTATTTATTTCTTAAAGATTTCTGCCTCCTCCCCGCCACTGCCTCCCATTTCCCTCTCCCTCCCCCGATCAAGTCCCTCTCCCTCATCAGCTTGAAGAGCAATCAGGGTTCCCTGACCTGTGGGGAGTCCAAGGACCGACCACCTCCATCCAGGTTTAGTAAGTTGAGCATCCAAACTGCCTAGGCTCCCCCAAAGCCAGTATGTGCAGTAGGATCAAAAACCCATTGCCATTGTTCTTGAGTTCTCAGTAGTCCTCATTGTCTGCTATGTAAGTCCGGTTTTATCCCATGCTTTTTCAGACCCAGGCTAGCTGGTCTTGGTGAATTCCCGAAAGATCATCCCCATTGTCTCAGAAAAGGGCTTTCTGTCTCAGCTCTGGTGATCAAAATTCAAAATGAAGGTGGCAATAGGGATGTGCTCACCCCCTTAGTATCTGGACTTGACTCTATACATCCTAGTTGTTGCTGAGATTCTTGAGCTGCGTACTTGACATGGCAGTGTCTGACATTAACTTTACAGTATTGTCTATGGACACTAATCTTCATACATAAAAAACATGTGTACTGAGCTCCCAAAGTCCCAATGAGGAACAGAAGGAGGGAGAACATGAGCAAGGAAGTCAGGACCACGAGGGGTGCACCCACCCACGGAGACAGTGGGGCTGATCTATTGGGAGCTCACCAAGGCCAGCTGGATTGTGACTGGAAAAGCAGGGGATAAACCCGGACTCTCTGAATATGGCGGACAATGAGGTTTGCTGAGAAGCCAAGGACAATGGCACTGGGTTTTGATCCTACTTCTTGTTCTGGCTTTGTGGGGGCCTAGCCAGTTTGGATGTTCACCTTCCTAGACCAGGATGGAGGGGGGAGGACTTCGGACTTTCCACAGGGCAGGGAACCCTGACTGCTCTTCAGACTTGAGAGGGAGGGGGAGAGGAGTGGGGGGAGGGCGGGAGGAGTGGGAGGCTGGGAGGAGGCGGAAATTTTTTTTTTCTCAATTAAAAAAAAAAGAATTATCAGCAGGGAAAAAAAACAAATAATAAAAAAAACATGTGTAATTTGATTTATTATCCACTCCACTCCAACATAGTAAAACCCTGTATGTCTAAAAAAAGTATTGGCTGATATTTAGATATCTTAGAAAGGTTAAAAGATTAATGTCTAAACAACATATCTTCAGTCATTATCATAGACTACGGTTTTCAATGAGATTTCCTAAGACAAAATTATGTATACAGTGAAAATAAATCTCAGGATCAAACCCCAAGTACCCCAATATTTGCAAGCCATTAGTTGAGAAGTAAATCAATCAATCAGTCACTATGGAGGCTAAAGAATCAGAAATAGTTACAGAGATAATCTGAAGAAAGCTGGCAATGGCACAAGAAAATAAATCAGCAATCAACTCTGTTAGATGCATCTAGTAACAAACACAAAATAATAGAAAAAATAATCACTTTTTATTAATCTAATGACATATGAAAAATAAAGACATTCACTAGTCTGCACTAATATTTGTACATCACTGATTGTTTTGACAAGACTGGTTGTCAGGAGATATAAGACATAAAATCTAACAGTTATAAACACCAAAAAATGAGCATCCACTTAATAGAGATAGCATTACATCAGCAAGTTTATAAATAAAGCATATGGATCAACAGTAGAATAATGAAATGGGTTTTACTTCTTTTTCTCTGTAAAAGTTGATAGGATACCGAAACAATTGGGTTCAACCAGATTCCAGAGAGCTCATACAGAAACAAATTACAATTGGCTGGATAGAAAGTACAGTCATCATTTATTTTTTTTTCTTCACTGAAGAGAAAATATAATTTTATTAATTGAGTGAATTTGGAGGAGATAAGAAATAACTTACTTTAAATATAAAAATGTAATATTATTTGAAAAATAAAAGTCTCTACTCACAATGTAAGTTTGAAAAGAGTAGGAGTCCACCCATGACTTTAGAACAAAAAGAAAGAAATGTTAAGGAGAGGTGTTGGTAAATATTATATACTTGATACCTTGATGATATCTTAATGTTTTTCCTGGTTATTTTGTACAGCCTAGTATGTGTATTTTACAGTTCACATTTCCCATGTCATATGGAGACATATTTCTTTGACAAATATTTCATTTTTAATGAAAATAGTGTAATCAAATTTTGCAGCTAATGAGCAATCATAGTTTAGTGTAAAACAAAATATCAGATTTCTAACTGTTAGGATTATAAATTTTCAGTATAGTGTATTTGCTGTTTAGTATTTTTTCATATTAACATCTACTAATCTCCCTAAGTATCACATAACTTATGTGTTATTAAATTCTAAATTTATTAGCATCTTTCTTTTAATATGAAAACAACTATCAACATTTAGCCATTTAAAGATAGAATGTTGTTTTGTGAAAAGCTGCAAATAATTGATATGTTAATGGAAAAGTTGATATGTTCATTGGTACTAATCATTCAAAAAAATATCATCTTTTCCCCCCAAATAACATCAAATTAAATCAATGCTTTACATGTTTTACAATAAGCTATTAAAAGTAGATGAAAATATCTTATGAATAATGAAAATAATTTCAAATAACAAGTATTGTTAAAATGATTTTATGCATAAATACTTTATAATATGCTTATGATATTTTTCTTTATTCTTTCTCTCTCTCTTTTCTCTTTCTTTCTCTCTCTCTCTCTCTCTCTCTCTCTCTCTCTTTTTTTTTTTTTTTTTTGAGACTTGGTTTTTTTGTATAACAGCTCTGGCTGTCCTGGAATTTACATTCAAGATCACACTGACCTGGAACTCACAGGATTCTCCTGACTCTGCCTCCCAAGTATCAGAATTAAAGTTGTGTGCCACCAGGTGTGGCGCATACCTTTAATCCCGGCACTTGGGAGCCAGAGGCAGGCAGATCTCTGTGAGCTGTGAGTTCGGAGCCAGCCTGGTCTACAAGAGCTAGTTCCAGGACAGGCTCTAAAACTACAGTGAAACCCTATTTTGACAGCAGGGCTGATCTAATGGGAGCTCACCAAGGCCAGTTGGACTGAGACTGAAAAAGCATGGGATCAAACCGGACACTCTGAACGTGGCTGACAATGAGGGCTGATGAGAAGCCAAGGACAATGGCACTGGGTTTTGATTCTACTGCATGTTCTGGCTTTGTGGTAGCCTAGTCTGTTTGGATGCTCACCTTCCTACACCTGGATGGAGTGGGGAGGACCTTGGACTTCCCACAGGGCAGGGAACCCTGACTGCTCTTTGACCTGGAGAGACAGAGGGAGGAGTAGTGAGGGGAGGGGGAGGGAAATGGGAGGAGGTGGAAATTTTTAATAATAAAAAAAAAGAAACCCTGTCTTGAAAAATCATAACAACAACAAAAAAAGTTATGTGGAACCACGCCTGGTGACATTTCTTTCAATGTAGATATGATTTTAATATGTAGTGATCTTTCATTTGTATTTTAATAAATAAAGCTTTCCTGGAGATTAGAGAATAAAACAACCCCACAGGTCAGCGGTGACATACACCTTTAATCCTAGTAGCTACACTAGTTTGCCATAGAAACCTGATGGTAGTGTGCACACCTTTAATCCCAGCACTAGAGAGAAATATAGGATAGGAGAAGACAGCTCTTGCTCTCAGCCAGTCTTTTTCTGAGGATTCCTGGAGACAGAATCACCATTTGGAATGAGGTAAAAGTAAGAGCCTGGCTGCTTTGCTTTTCTGACCTTCAGGTTGAACCCTGATATCTGTCTCCAGGATTTTATTAATTCATGCTACATTTATATTCACTCTATAGATTTAATAAAATATATTTGAACTGATCTGATTTAAGACCCACTCCAGATACAGAACTTATACCTGATATAGCTAAGGTGACCAAGAACCTAAAACTAGATAGCCAAGGTATGTAAAGCATACATACATGTTATTTCATATATTTTATTTATGAAATCATATTTTCAATATTTTATTTTAAAATGTATTAAATTTATTATATATTTGTACATGGTTTAAAAAAATATTCACTGAGGTTAATTAAAGTTCATCTTGTATTTTAATTAAAATTTTTATAACCAATAGGAAACTTTATTAACTTTAAATTTGCAATTTCAATTTATTGAAAAATAAAAACATGACCGAAATCCACTAGTACATTTAAAAATTATTTATAATCAAAATTTGCTAAGGCACAAATTATTTTTTCATCATGACACTTTGTTTATTTCTCTTCCATTATATTATACTTTCATGTATTTCCTCACTTTAGCATCAAGTTATTTTACAAACTTTAATCGCACAGAACCAGTTGTGTCATCACCTTGTAATTACTAAGGAAAATTGCTCCCATATCTTTGTTAAGTACAAGTTGTGTATGTGTGTGTGTGTGTGTGTGTGTGTGTGTATGATAAAAATAACTGCAAATTTTACATAAAAGCTAATCCTTGAGACTCACAAATATTTTAGATCAAATAGCTGTTGAATTTATAAACCAAAGAAAAGAAAGCAGAATAAAATTAATATATAAAACACGTTACCGTGCTAAAATAGTATATTTATATTTTGATAAGATTCATGTATATCCATGGAGAGTGGTAATTTCAAAAGAAATTTTCAGGACATTTGAATTTATTTCCATGAAAATTGTTATGAAAGACAGACTGTGACATGCCTTCCTTCATGTGTCTGCATATATTTGATGGTGTATGTATCTTAGCACCGGCATCATATCTGATCTAGCACAAAGCTGGTAATGCCTCTGAAGATTTTTCAAAGCATGGCTTAAAGTCACTACCCCAATGACAGCCTTCATTTTCTCACAAAGCTTTCCAGTGCCCTGTAAATGCTCAGCTAAACGTTCAGAATTTGACAGACTGCACCTGCAAAGGGAATGTTTTATTTCTCAATTACTGTTCTGTAGACTCTATAATATTTAATCTTTTAAAACACAAGGGTAATACAGAGAAGATAAAGTTGAAAGGCTTCTTTTCCAAAAGGCAGGGACTAAAACCTATCAAGCTAGAAGAACTAGACAGTTAATTTCCTTCACCCTTTGCAAAGGGAAGTTTGCCATACGCTTATAACTAGACCTTCCCCTACCGTAGACAACTTGAGACTGGATGTTTTCCAGACATCATATCCTGGCTCTGTCTGTTTGATAAGACATGATATTGTTGTGATAGAAGTACTTTTTAAGGAGTAGCAAGGTATTCCTGACTGTGCAAAAGAACTAATCAGCATCTATGAAAATAAATATGATATATGAGGCTGAAATAAAACTTAATTGTTTTAAGGCTTCTAGCGAAGTCTCTATCAACTCTGAATTAAAATATCAAAGTGTTAAATAGCCTGAAAATAAATTACTGCAAAGCTGTTTAATCAGAATTAATGTCAATATCTCTTGACTGCTTTGGTTTAAGAAAGTTTAGACTTAATACAAATAAGAATAGATACGGTGTTTTCTATTAAGTTGAGAGTGTAAGATTAAATACAAGACTGTTTGGTAGGAGATTATGCCTTCAATATATAAAATGTTAGTTGTACCTAATCAGATTTTCTGGGTTCAGCCACACACAGAAACATTCAGTAGATCAAAATTACATGTAACTTAAATCCAGGTAACCTCTGCTGATCTTCAAGAGCACCTGTGATTTTTTTATACTTATGTATAAAATCAAAATATGATTTAATTAGCTTCTGTGATAAGCCATCTTAAAAGTAAGTAGTAATAGGTTTTGACTAGTGCACATTGTTATTATCTTTTGGCAAAAATATTCATTAATCCAAATTTTTTTTTATTAATTTATAGGACAGTGGGCAGTTATCACATATATTAACAGTCCAGATAGTATATATATACAATATTATGTAGGTAAAAATTTGCCTTGCCTAGTAATATAAGTAAACTTATATTCACTAATAAAGTGAAACTAACCACTATCTTTTGATTGGGTAATGGAAAGAAAATAATGAATCATTTGGAGAGTGTCTTTAATTTTCATTTGTTTACATTTAATTTTTGATATTTTCATATACAAATACTATATTTGTATAATTTCATCACAACCCATTTCCTCTCCAAGTCCTATATTACCTCTCAAATTCATGACCTATTCTCCTATAATTATTGTTACATACTTACAGACAGACATGTATATAAAACTGCAACTTGAAGAGTTCATTTAATATTTCTCATATATGCATTTATTTAAGGTTTCCCAATGGGGAATCTATAATATTGAGGGGTTCATTTCTGGTGAAAACTGACTCTAGCTCTCCCAGATGCCATTAATTTTCTGTTTTTTAATTAATATTACAATTACTTATTTTCTTTACACACACACCCTCAATAATATACCTATGAGGATGAGAAAACAACTTACGAATTTTGTTTCTTTCCTTCTACAAAGGAAGACTCAAAGACTTGAACCCCTGGTGTCATTATTGGAAGCAAAAGCTATCACCCACTAAGCCCTCTGGTTGGCCTATATTTTTTTAATTAATATACAAACTTTTTATGCAAAATTTTATGCAAAATTCCACATACATTTGCTTAGTATGCTATACTAACTGATATAACTAACTAGAGATTTATTTTCCAAAAATATATTTTTATTTCATTGGGTTATGTTTTAAATATTGGGTTTTTTTTGTATCAGAAAATGATATTTGACTTTTTCTGTATTTGCCCAGAAAAAAAATCATCAAAGATAATACTCAAAGATAATATTTCTCTAAGTCATAGGTCAGTTCCTCTACTGCTAATGCCATCAATTACTCCATCCATTAGGATTCAGATACCATATGGGGGTATACACCTCACTTCTTACTATTTGAATCTCCCACTTCAGCTTCATTCCAATTGATTTCCTCATATATACCAAGTATAGAAAATAAATCAGAATGCTTATGGGTTCCAAATCTGTGATAAATGTTCTTTCTGTTCCCTAGACATAGGCACTGTTACACATTAGTGAAAGAGCAAGTTTATCTTTGTACCTGATTCTCTAAACATAATTGCTTCATCATGTTTTCTTAACTATGGGATTTATTTGATCTGCGATGTTATTTTTATGATTCATTTAGTCATATGTGATTTTTTAATAAGGAGAGGATTACTTTTCATAAATTCGCTTTAGAGTTATTACAGTACCAAAATTAGAGATATCAAATTTGTGTAATATAATAATTTCTTTAAAAGGAGAGAAATATTGGCAGCTGTGTTATTCCAGAGGCTCAAAACACAGTATGAGACAATTTCCAGTTCAGCAATCAGAAGCTTGTTAAAACATCAGGACTAGAAAGTAAAATAATTTATTTTATCTGACAATGATAGATTGAAATTAGACTATAAATGAATTAGATATGTTGTAGATAATTAGTTTTCAAAATTCCACCTAACTGAGGTGTCAGGCTTGCCATACAAATCACATTAAAAAAATATTTTCTGATTTTCCATGGCAAACTGATGAGCCACCATCAGATAACTAAACTTACAAATAATAATTTAAAATATATTCTTTGTAGTCTTTTAAAACATCATAAGCCAATTTAAAATATTTTAATCTGACAATAGAATAAACAATAACTAATTGTGAAATATGTTGACTCCTAAACCATGATGGTCCACACAGTGTCACAGGGCCCTGTGTGTCCTTAATGTTTTATGTGAAATTAAGCTCTCAAATCATTTTCAGACTACAATCACTTGCATTAAATCCTTATAATTTAATTTAAAATAATAATAGCTTTTTAATTGCCTTTAAAACCAATGAATTTAAGATTCTCAGTTAATATAATAAATCTAAATATATGAAGTATATTACTTGGAAATTTTTTTATAAAAATTTTCTCAGGTTTGTCATAAGTAGTCATAAATACATGCAATCCTTGTACTTGGTAGGTAGGAGTTTAAACAATTAGAAGTCCAGACAAATACTCCAAATTATAACAATGCTGCCACGTGCCTGAGCTCCGTGAAACTCGCCTCCTACATATCTATCTATTTATCTATGTGTGAATTATAGACACATGGTACACAGTGTGAATATATGAAGACAAACTACAGAAATTTTAGGCATTCTTCTCCTTCCATAATATGGATATTGTAGCTGGAACTCAGGTCAACAGGTTTGGCAACAAATACCCTTTCCTTCTCATCTTAGTTACTGCTCTGTTGCTATGAAGACACACCATGACTAAGTCAAGTTTTATAAAAGGAAGAATTTAATTGGGAGCTTACTAGGCCTGATAGAAGAGTATGTAGAACAGCAGTCACAATATGAAGATGACAGTCTCTAGATCAGCTTCACTTACCCAAAATTTACTTGTAGGGATACTGTTGCCAATACAGTCATGAATAACCAAGAGAATGCCCTGTTTCGTACTTGTCCTTCCTGACTAATATTCAATTATCATCAATATCATTTTTAGCCAAATCAAGTGTATCAGTCAACTTGCCACAATTACTTGTTGTGATTTTTATCCATAAAATTTGACATTAGAAGAACACATGCTGTAGGTGATGGTCATATACTTTTGGTCGAAAGTATGATCTGTTATTTCTCACATTAAGAGAAGACTTTCCATTCCTTCTAATTTCTTGTCCATCTCTTCCACCATGAGTGATCAGCTTTAATTTTGTTAGAAGGAACCCATTACTTATGCATTCTTCCTTGCTATGAATTCCAAGCATCTTTTGTTTTTATTTTCCTCAATCTGAAAGCACAATTACTAAGTAAAAATACCGTCATAAATGCTTCAGAGACTAGGCTTCCCTTATATGTAACCATGATCTGCTATGTCCTTTCTACTCTCTATCTTACTTTCAATTTCAGTGAGTTTACTAAAATGTTATCTATATACTGTATTTGAAATATTCTTTATTATACAAACAGTACAAAAACAATATTAAAAGGTGTCAGATAATTTCCTTTAAGTGATTATTATTGCTTCTTGACAGTATATTTTTAACAGAGCAAAAGACATATATTACTTATTTTGTTTTTATCACTTAAATAATATGTTTAAATTATTGGTCTATTTCAATTACCTTGCAGTTATTTTATGCTTCCTTTTACGTATCTGTATGCACAAATTCACACAGACACACACACACATACAATATATATGTTATTTACGATTGTTATTTCGCACCATTTGCCTTTTAACCTCCTCAAAACTCATTAAAAATCATGAAGATTTATTTCTGAAATTTTTCTAATTGTTAGAATTGATATTTTAGCTCTGAATTGGGGATTCTGTTATCTGTTTTAAGTTCCAGTCATGATTTGTAAATCATGAAAGCAGTAAATGTGTCTTTATCTCACTTATCTCACATGTAAGCTTTATTAGAAATAGATGAATAGGGAGTGGAAGATGCTACTGAAGTTAATAAAAATATGAATACACTTTTCTGTTCTCTTTTAATTTATTTTTTTATAATTTCCTTTCTCATTCTAACAACAGTTCTTTCTCTGAACCTTCCCCTTCCCACATTTTCACGTTCCACGTTGTAAAAGAAGTGAAAATACTTTTCTAGCACAAACATTTCAATCTTTATTTTTAAACCTTAATCTAAATACTGAGAGAAATATTGCTCTAAAGGAAATTGCTGTCAGTTGTTTTGTGAGAGTTGCCTAAAATTCCTTCTCAAAAGTTTAAGATTATATGTTCTGTTTGTTTAATATTCATTGTATATATGGTTTTAATACATGTGTGTATGAGTGCGTGTAATTCTCTCTTATTTGTTTAATAGTCCATGAATGAGGAAAACCTTTCAACATTAAGTGTTGTTCATAGTATGAATATCTTTTCCTATGTTTCACTTTTAATTTTATTTCATATTATTCAATATCTATAACTAATTTCCCTGCAGCTATTATGTAAACCACATACATGTAGGGACTGTGCAAACCTAAAGAGAATATTGAGCTCCCTGGATCAGGTCTTACAAGGGGCTTTAAACTGACATATGATGTTGGAATGAATCCAGCTACTCTGGTTGAGTAACCAGTGCTTGTAACGCAATCTTTTCATCTTCAGTTTCTTCCTTTTTACTTCTATTATTTCTGGGGTTTGCAACCAACCTATAAAGGTCTTGTAATAGCTCCATTTAATGATGATGCCGCCTAAAATGGGGTGGAATTCTCAGCTCTGTGGCGAACTTTTTATTCCTAATGATTGTGATACTTTAAGTAATAGATAATCCTTAGCATTAAAATAATACTGGCTTTCAAATTTTATTCAGCTTATTTTATCTCAGTTTTTATCACATCTTTATTTTTTTGTCAGAGCACCATTTATCCAACACGAGTTCCTGCTTTCTTCATGCTCTGCTTCTAATGGAAATTCTTCGTTTTTCTGTATATTGACAACGCTGCTCTCATGGAGGTAATTTCCAACTGGTATATGTCTTCTTTTTCAAGTTTCTTGTCTGTATTGTACAAAATCTGTTGTATCTGTGTTTCTCACATAGTGTTAATAACTTTCCTATTTATCAGTGATGTTTGAGTGTTCTCCATTGTATTTGTTATGTTCAAATACCAATGGATATGCAAGATAATCAGAACTGAGGTGATTAAGTGTCTACTTACTAAATATTAGCACTTGAAAATATGGAAATCTGTAAAAGCAATAATATTTTAGATTTGTCTCATGGTGAAGACATGGTAAATATGAAATATCTACTTTTACTCCTTTCTACAGCCTACCTAATGTACTTTCCATAAATAGTTATGTCTATTTATCAACTAGTATACAATGTGTATTTGAGATTCATTGAGAACTTGCTTATATTCTCATAATACTTGTATAATCCATCTAGCTCCTAGTATTATGTGTTAAATAATATTTTCAGGAAAATATTTTGGAAAAGATAACTTCAGCTATTTAAAATGTTCATATTATGAATGCTGTAAAGATAAGAATTCCCACTCATCATACTTTCTTAGGGTAATATTAAAATAAACTAATTATTTTTTATATATTAATTATGTATACAAAATTAATTTAGTTCACCTCAATTTGTTTTATCTTGAAGTATTGTAGATCTCATATGCACTAATGCCTCTAAGAAACTATAATAGTAGAACATAACAAAAATATCTACATACTGATTTATGAGCAATAGGAATTGTTTATGTGATGCCTTAATATACTCCTCCTCCAAAATATATATGCTATGAAAGGTAGTAAAAAAAAAAAAGACAAAGTTCTAGTTTCACACTCAGAAATAAGAAGGCCATTGATGCATACAAACAGGCCTTTTAAAATGAAACACAGTGTTTTAATTGAATGGCCTGCTGAGCCGAACAAAAATCAAGTCTCTCCCAGATTCTAACTGACCGTCATACACTTTAAGTAAAAGCAAACAAAATGCCACTCCACGATTCCAGAGAATGTTTTGGCTCTCACGGTGCTTTGGAAAAGCTTTCAGCAAGGTTTTTTTTATAATTGTATTTTCACTCCATGTCAAAAGAAATCTCTAATCAAAGTGTTTTTCTAACCTCTCAGGTACTTCCCTACCTGTGCTGCACGGGAGATCACTGTGACTCAAAGGGGAGCCTTCTGTATAAAATTTAAACTAATTTTGGCAAAGTTCAGTGAAGCAGTGGATTATTGAGTTTCTTAAGTAGTGAAACTGCCTTTTAAGAACTTTCCTTAAAACATGCTTAGTTTTTTTATAAAATATTTTAAGCTTTGTAACTATCACAATAAAATCTATGCTGTATATATAAATGTTGCATTTATACATGTATTAAATCGTTTATTGGACATGTATGAATAGATATAGTACTCAGAATAGATAGTTCTGAGTACTATAAATGTAACAAACTCGGGAATAATTAGAGACAATTTTAAAACCTATGATAAAATATTTAATGCATAAAGAATAATATTAAATATGTTTTAAGATAATAAGGAGTGTAATTGGCAGATTTCAAGAGAGGATTCATGTCCTCCAGTCATGGTTAGAAAATAGGACCTTTGTACATATTTGCACATCTATTCTTCATCATAATACAGACCTCTATCTTAATGTCAAAATTCCTTTATGAATTTTTGGAGTAAAATTTATGTTACTTTTAATCTAGTATGATGTATATAAGTTTGAATATATTAAGGCTTCTTATCATTTTTGAAGTTAGAAAAATAAAATACAAACATGTGCTAATCAGAGCATAAATGAAATCCGTAATAACATTATGACTCTAGTTTTCATTAATATTTGGATTGGCTCATTACATGTGAAAATTCAGATAATATTTTAAATTTTTTAGGGAAAATGCAAGTTTGTTTCCACAGACATTTTGCAATATGACCAAATGTGTGCTATAGGAATCATATAAAAGCTATTGCTTAAGTTGGTGGCTGTCTCCCTTTAGGCAAACAAAATTTTTATCATTCTAGCATAAAAAAATTCTCTTATCCATCTTCTGATATGAATAGTCAAAGGGTCAACCTAAATCATAACTCTAGCTCAAATCTATTCTATTGTATAAGATTCCTGGATCCTATGAGTATTGTCTATATAGTTTTCATTAGTTTAATAGTTTACAAATAAAATATCTTAAAATCCCTGTATATACCCTTCACTGTAATAATATAAAATAAAAGATGATAGTGCAATTGTATTATTGAAAAAGAAAACTGTAAAATCTTAATAGTGATTTGCACATGGTCATAGAAAGATTATGGGACAAGAATTGCAAAGAAAGGTGTCCTTTGGGTACATTAATATCCTTGGCTTCATAAAGCAATTATTTGAAAAAATATACTATAAATTAAAAATATCATTTTACATATTTATAATAATTTTATAGAAGGACTTCTACTGTGAAATTGACACCCTTAGAAGAAATTTCCAGGAAATGTTCTTCAGTGAGTTTCTAGTAGCACACTACCACAGAACTTTTTCTCTTGAGTATTGTCCCAGCATTTGCCATAATATTGATATCTCTGTTGCAAAACTAAGTGCATCTAAATGTGAAAAATATCAATGAGCAAAATTTTCTACATGTTAAATTTAAAATGTATAACTGTAATACATGATATATAGAATAAAATATATAGGGTATATATTATATATGTATTCACAATACACTTTTGTGTATATGAACACATAATATTTTATACATATAAATAGGTGTATGTACATGTATGCTGTTCTCATCCCTTAGAGTCTAATACATAAATGACAACATATTAAGTGGCTGCAACCAATGAAAAGTTGATGCCCAAGACCAAATAATCTAACTATGAAAATCACACACATACACACACACACACACACACACACACACACACACACACACACATATATATATATAATAAATATCAGGTGTAACCTCAAATTATACCACTTATCTATATACCATTGATGGCCTGTGAATAAGTGTTATTTTCCTTAAGTAATCTAAAATATTTACAATTGTAATGAAAGGTTTGATACTGTTTCTTCCACAAACTTATTGTGAAGATGCCATGATATGGGTCTGCAAAGTTTCCATAACAAAGCCTCAAGAGTATTATGTATTTAATTATCTTTAAGTATGTACTTTAAATTAATGTTATAACCAAGTTAAAGAAAGGTTATTTAATAAGACTATGAGAAGTGATGTCATTCATCTTTAACTCATTTTCCCTCTTATTTCTAAGTAAATATATGAGACGTATATTCCAAACCCACATTCAGAATTCAAAAAGTCTACAAAATACCCAGCAGTAAAAAATGCATTAACCTCATGAATGTCTCTGAAAGAACTAGGAAAGAAAATAGGTGATAAAATTATATTGCCTGTGCCTTTCAGTTTTAGTGTTTCCATTACTGGCATGGGACTAAGGTTCTTATGGAGGGAACATTACAGCCAACTATGTTTACACTGAGGTTGATAAATCCATATTATCAACTACTTATAGATGATGCTTTAATACAAAATAAATACACCTTCAAAAATATGTTCACTAAAGTATGTCTCCTAAACTCTAAAAATGAGTAATGTGCCATAGGTAGAATATTTTTTGTTAAGTCCTGTTCATGTTGCCTATGAGAAATCCCCAATGAAGATGACTAAGAAATAAGAGGAACTAATACACTTAACATTTAATATCTTCCATCATTGGAAACATTATTATGTGTTCTGAGCTTTTAAAAATTATATATTAAGTGCTTAGTCCACACTATAGTAGAATCTAAAGACAACTTCAGTAATTAATCCACTTAAATTTCATTTTCTGATTGATTCAAAGTAGGAAGAAACAATTGTTTAAATGAGCTTTAATTAATAAATAAAATGAGAATTTGGGTAGGGTTATTAATGCCCGTGTACTGAAAAAATTTGGATTTTAGAAAGTAAAATATTTGTTCTCACCTTGAGATATTGGCTACAAAAGTATCTGTATACAACTATAAACATGAGTTTAGGTCAAATATTGTTCCTTTTTATTCAAGTTCTTCTGATAATTTTACTTTTGATTAGAACATAAAACAATATCAGGTGCTGTAAAAACAGGAAAAGAGATGTTGGGTATGTGATGAAAAATGGGAGGCAAAAAAATGATTTACTACTCAGGATGGTGAAAGAGTATATGGACAAGTCATACTATAATAATGCATTTATTAAATGAAAAATTGAGAGAAAGTGGGATCTCCAGCAAGTTTTTAGTTTTTCCAGATATAGTTTTAAAAAGTTCCATAGGCAAAAAATGACGATAACTGTAGACATTTTAGAATCACAAAGAGGCAGGTAGAACCTAACAAAGCGGTGCTCCACAACAGGCGACACCTCCCAGGAAGGAAGGACACCAAGTGGAAATGCCTGACATTCCAAACCATTAGATAAACTTACTAAACGTCCCCAAAACCTGAACTCACCCACACCCAATTGGTAACGGCACTGACTTCCTATTTTTTTGAAATTCCTTTATGGTCTGTTAGCAAAACTAAATGTGGGGTATTTACTATGTAAAATTGACTATTGGAAGAAAGCCTGAATGTTATCACGCTAAGGTCCATGGAAGGTCATTCCATTGCCCACACACGAGTGTGGCGAGCTGCGTGGTGTCACACCTGATGGAGATGTATAATCAACTCCTGAGATGGCTGGGACCTGTGCTATGATCACGCAATGATCATCAGCTGCCTGCATATGCGTGGGCCTATGGGCAATGCCCACCTGGCAGTTCGGGGTTGGCAGCCCATGCCTACTAAAGGGCCTGGCATAGAACCACGAAGTGCAGCCTTACTTGTGGCTAAATAATTACATATACTCCCATGTATTAGTCTAATAAATCTGTGAGCTGTATATTTACTGTATAAAACTTGTGAGCTCACCCCAAGGTCTATTACATGTTTGGTTAATGATGACGGTCTCAAAAGATTTAGTCCAGCCGGGCGATGGTGGCGCACACCTTTAATCCCAGCACTCGGGAGGCAGAGGCAGGTGGAAATCTGTGAGTTTGAGCCCAGCCTGGTCTACAAGAGCTAGTTCCAGGACAGGAACCAAAAAGCTACGGAGAAACCCTGTCTCAAAAAAAAAAAAAAAAAAAAAAAAAGATTTAGTCCATATTACCATGATTTTTAGCAGATATCTAAAATGGGAATCAATAGATATGAATTTTGAAGAGGCAAAGTCAAATTTAACTAACCAATGAATGATCTAGTTTCTCTTCTCAAACAAATATCTCTCTACACTCTCAGCTGCTCACTTTATCCTAACTACTCTTTATTTTGATATTTTAAAACATTTAAATATGGCTATTGTCATGAGTCTTAACAACGTCATTTCTAATACTTCAAGTTGGTATATTGTTCAGTTATGAAGGTTTCAGGAATTGCCATTGTAACTAAAGAAAACTAAATAGTGTGTCATTTTCACCATAAAAGGCATTTTTAATTACGTCCCATAGGTATTTACATATTATTATTAGTATTTCTTATACTATGCTGTTTGTTACTTAATTGGAATTTTTCTACCTTCTGTTAGAAAGATATGAAGAGACTTCAGTTACATAGAGCTTCTAAGCAATTTCAAAAGACTTTGTATTTCCCTATAAATAGTAATGGGCCCATTAGATAAATTTCTTAGAGATAATATTTTTCAAGCGTGTGATTATGGTTGAATGTGATGTTGAATCCTGAATAGAGGACAAGCCAAAGTAATGTTGGTGATAAACTGAAAACTGAAGTTTGAAAATTTTGAGGTATCACTACTGAGAAATAAAGTTGTTTTGGATTAAAAGATAATTAACATTAATGATAATACATGGAAATTGTGAATAAACAATTGGATGATGCAAAACATTTAGAATTGGGAGAAAAATATGGTTGAAAATACTTATGGCTAAACATTGCAACAAACAACTATGAGTAGTAAATGTATATAAGAGTTTCAAACTGGCCTTCAACTCATTATTTAGTTTTTCCCAGCCACAAATGTGCAGTCCTTCTGCATTTGCCACTGTAGAATGCTAAGCATGCATATGGCTCAGTTTGAGGTAGTGACATTAATGGATTATTTCAAAATTTAATTTTATGTTTGGTTGTAAAAGTACAACCATATATATGATGTACTTAATTCTCAGGAACTTCTTAGAGGAAGGAGAAAGATTACAAGTCAGAGGACTAGGAGCTCTGTTGATAGACTGTGTCTCCTAGAAATTGCTGCATAAAAAAGACCTGCACACTTACAGTATTATGAAAAGACATGTTACTGCAGAAGTGGGGAAATCTCTTTGTGGCCAACCATTATATAAAATTATAAAGGTAGAAATGCTGAGTGTGAGTGTATTGGTTTTCATCAGAAATAGGACACCCCAATGGTTATTCAATGCAAAGTAGTGAACTAGAAATCATATATATGCAAACAACAAAAATAGATTCCACAGGTTTCATTTACAAATTTGTATGCATATGTATGCAACAATAAAAAAAAGAGAAAGTGTCAATTTGAGAGAGAGAATGAGAGGAACTAAATGGTGAAGGGGTTAGAGAAAAAGAAATTATATACTTAATATAATTTACATAAACATGCATATTAAAATCAATTTTGTATACCCCTTATATGGGGAATTTACTTCAATGTCATCATTTATGGAAATGTTAATATATTTAAAATTTTAAATTTTTCTTTTTTCCTACAACTGTTTAGGCTTAATATTGCATAAAATTTCTAATAGAACACCATGAAGAAAACCCTTTTTACATTCTATGTTACTTAATTGTTAATATTTCATGTGATATTTAGCTTGAACTAATCATATTTGGTTATAGCCAGAGTCTCGGGTAGCCACAGGCTGGCTTAAAATTCACTCTCTACATATGGAACTATGATGACCATGCACTGCTCATCACTCTCTTTCTACCTCCTGAGTTCTGGAGTTACAGACATGCCTGCAACACTTGTTTTTATGCATTGGGTGGAATGAACTGAAAGCTTCTTAGGCAGGCAGTTATCCACTGAGCTCAAGTTCCACCCTTTGGAACTTGGGTATTTTTATCTGAGTAATTATAGCAAATATTCTTCACTATTAACAATTTGCTATGCTTAATCCAAGTAAAATTTTTATTTATATCATATTATTAATTTAGATTAAGACAGAAAATTTCAAAAGAATAATTTAGGTTAGATCTATTCAGATCTCAAAATTAATTAATATAATTTAAGATGTCTCTCCACAGATCACCTAGATATTGAATATTTGATACCTGTAACTATTGCAAGTAATTGAAAATTCAAACTAGTTAGTGACTATGAGATAATTTGCATTCATTTTAATATATTAAGATTTCAAAACTAATATTAATGTTCAGAAAGTAGACTTACAATGTGAGTGTGGAAACATGATTGTGGCATTTTGAATTGATTAGTTGAAGCAAAACTTCCCTAGAGCCCTTTCCATTACACCTTTCTGAGGACAGTTATACATTTTTGATTTCCAGTTTCATGGGGATCAGGATCATGTTTTAACAATTTGTATTCATTTTTCCAATGTAAGAGTTAGCAATACATAATAAATTGCATTGAATACATTATTTTTTAATAATAAACAAAGGCTGTTTAAATGGTATTTAAAATTATTTTTTTTTATTTTTGTAAAAAGTAAAAAGTACAGAAAATAATAAAAAGTAATGTTTAATTAAAACTTTATCATTTCCTATTAGAAAGTTTCCTTAAATTGTGACTCAAATATTTTAAGCTTTGAAGAATGTCCTTGGTAAAGAGAGAAGGATGGATAGGCACAATGAAATTAAATATGCCAAAGGGGTAAATTAATTAAATTATGTCTCCAGTCCACTTTGAACAAAAATGTTTGCAGAACAAAGATGTCATATTGATTGTCTTTGCAGAAAATCTTAATATTTACCATATTTAGATTACCCTTTAAACTTCTTAATCATGAACCTTAGTAGTCACTAGTCAACTGTGCGAGGCAAGTGTTCAAATATTAACATATCAATTCTTAAGTTGTTGCAGATTTGGATTTTTTCTATTATATGGATTAGTGTTTTCCCTGCATATGTATCACTGTATTATCAGGTGAGTGTCTGAACCAGAGAGGTAAGTAGAGGATTTTAGATCCCCTGAAATTGGAGTTACAGATGGTAGTTAGCCAATATTTTGGTCCTTATTATTGAATCTTTTTTTTTCAGAGCCATAGTGCCCTCAACCACTGAGTCACCTGACAACCTAATCCATAACATTTCTACTAAATGAGAAAACATATGTAAGTATTCCAACTGCTTTCTTATTTGGATAATGATGTCTGTATCTTGACAATAATGTTCTTCATTAAATTTTGCTAGGAATCCAAGAAGGAAACATTGCTGTCTCTCATTACAGAGGTTCTTTTTAATTGAACTTTGTTTTCATGCAATAAATTCTAATCATGTGTTTTATATTTGCCAATCGTCACTAATCTTCTCCATCTGCCTACCCATCCAATTCCACCTCATTTCTCTCTTTTATAAAGCAAGAAAAACACAGAACAAAAAAAGCAAACAACACACATGCACACACAGAAAATCCAAACAATCAAAGATTAGTAAAACAAGTAAATGTATGCAAAATCCCATATAAGATAAAGAAACCTACACAATACCATTACACCACTGAGTTTGTTTTATGTTGGTCATTCTCTTGGTGTGGCGTTTAATGTACATAGTAGGTCACATTCTAATTGTTTTATAAGCAAGTTTCAATTTCAGGTAGCATCTTAAGGATGGAAAACCATGCCAGTTTGATGGTCTTATTGCTGGAATACCATCTGGCTTGGACCTGTGCAGGCTTTGTGTACACCCTGTGCATGCTTCCACCATCTTTGAATTCATATGTACATGAGTCTTACTATGTCTGGAAGACACTATTTACTTGGAATCACCCATCACCTCTGGTTCTTAGCAATCTTTTTCCACCCATTTTTTACAGACCTAAAAGACCTGAGAAAATAGTTTTATGAAACACTGTTCCTAGGAATGAGTGTTCTAATACCTTTTACTTTATACGCATTGCCCATTTCTAAGCTATGCTAGTTCCCATCCAAAAGAAACTTATCTACTGTGGGTTTAACGATTCACAATAAAAAGGTTACAAAAGCTAATGCCTATAAACAGCTGAAGCCTACACACCAGGAACCTTGAGATCAGGCATTGCCATGGTTACTCATACACCTCAGATGTAGCTTTTGTAACCTTTTTATTGAAAGAAGTTCGTTGTTGAATGTGTATATATAAGCTAGGTGAAGAATAAACTGAGAGAAAATTGGAGTAAGAGAATTAGAGCTGGAGAACTGAAACTGGAGGATGAGGGCTGGAAATAAAATGAACTTTATCCTCAGATTGCATATGTGAGTCTTTTTCTCTCAGATAGAAATTTATTCCTAAAGACCTTTAGATGAAAAATATACTAAGCCCTGATGCTTTAAAGGCATTCTCTCTACTACTCTGGGTGCTTCCCTTGGATCTGGACTCACAGAATGTGGTATTAATAAACAAATATTCAAAGCCATCTTATGAGGAGAGACCATGTCCCCTCCTTGTTTTAAAAAATAGATACTACACACACACAAACGAAAGTATAAAATTCTTAATGCATGTACATATATCAGAGGGTTACTTTGAGACAACTTTCACCTCTAAACAATTACCCTTTGTTAATTAATTCTAAACTAGCTCCTTCTTCAAATATTACCCTCATATTCAAACTCACCCTTGTTTAATAAATTTCCAAATAATGCAATTTTCTGTCTAAACTATTTAAATAACTCAATACTAGGTGTCATTTTATAATCTTTTTCAGCCATCTCCTTAATCTTACAATCATCACTTTCAGAAGTATAAGAAAATTTTCAGTTCATTATACCTGGAAGTCAGGAGCTTTCAGGCCCTTGCTTATGTTCTGGTTGCCTTCCTGTTATAGTCTCTTCTATTTGTGCAGAAAGTCATAATTTCATGGTTAACCAAATTAACTGTGTGGAAACCTGCAATGTTAATTTTCCAGTTAGCCATTTCACTTTCATGTTCAAGTTCTTCTTAAGCATATTTCGTATTTTAACTGTGTCTCTTTTAAATGGGTCATAAATCCCACAGAAGCACGGAAGGTTACATCTCTACTTAAACCTGCTATTTTAGTTCCTTTCTGGACTATTTCTACTCCTTTCATTCTTATGTTTTTACAAAGTGGGAGAACTTACAACAGTAATTGAATTCTTTCTCTCGTTAAAATATTAAACTAAATATATTTAAAATCATTTTGTAGTGTGTATTGGGGAAATAAAATTTTATGTGTAAAATAAAACTATTCGTTTAAAGCCATGCAATACTGCAGAGCATAAAAGCCATTCTATACTCTTACTTAGGTCATTACATAATAACATTAATTACATTGCTGTTGAAAGATTATGATAGGTTTGTGGGTTAATGTCAGGGTCTTCTATTCGATTCCATTGGTCAACTTCTCTGTTTTTATGCCAATACCAAGCTGTTTTCA